>NC_082684.1:87267875-87567875 GCF_949987515.2 Delphinus delphis
CATCCCCCACAGAGACCCAGACCGTCTACACATACCGCCACCCCCTGTCTGGGCCCCCATGCTGCCCCGAAATTCGAAGCACGCTTCTAGCAGGCTCCTCAGGACCGTCCTCCGTCCACTCCCCACTTTGACCTGCCCTGTGGCAGCTACTCCCTCCGTCCAATCTGCAGCCTAGGCCCCGAAAAAGGCCGGTGTCGGCGACCCGGGAATGAAGTGTTGGACCGTACGAGTGTCCGGTGAGGGGAGAGGGTCGCCGGTGTGTGGCCAGAAAGGCCTTCTCGTCTCACCTTTTATCTTCTTTCTCTAGGCGGTAACCAGCGCGAGCTCGCCCGCCAGAAGAATATGAAAAAGCAGAGCGACTCGGTTAAGGGAAAGCGCCGAGATGACGGGCTTTCTGCTGCTGCCCGCAAGCAGAGGTAGCCCCAGGGAGGGGCGGGGAGGGGTGGGGTGAGACCTGGGTTTAGGCCATGGGTTGTACCTGGAAAGAGTTAGCTCAGAGCTTACATCTGGACTAGTCGTGAGGGGCAGAGTGCATTGTTTCCTCTAGGGTTTTATTCCTCTCACCCTTTAAATTGTTAGGTCACAGCCTTATAGGAAGGGACTGGGGCGGGTGCTGCCCTCGGTCTGATTTCTGAGTGCCCCCGGGTCTGACCTTAAGGGCAAGGGCAGGGAGCCTCACATTTCAAATGCAGTGGTGGTTATGACAGCCCAGTACTTTTGGCCCTCCTTGCTGTTCATTTGTCCTCCCTTCTCCCAGCCTTCTCACTGGTGTTGCTGGGTGTGGTACTCAGCACAGAATAGCCTTGGGCCTGTGTGGCCAGACTTCTGACCCCTCGGGCAATAGCCAGATAGAGACTGATTGCCTTTTGAGCCTCAGCTCTCTTCCTCTTGTTCTCCTAGGGTGGGAATACAGCAGCCACATGCTGAATTTTGTCCCATCCACTTCCATCTTATCCTTTGTGCCCTTCATCCCCCTGCATCTTGTCCCTTTTGCCCTCTGGTACCTCCCAGTGCCCCATCATCTCTACCCCCAGGGACTCGGAGATCATGCAGCAGAAGCAGAAAAAGGCAAACGAGAAGAAGGAGGAACCCAAGTAGCTTTGTGGCTTCGTGTCCAACCCTCTTGCCCTTCGCCTGTGTGCCTGGAGCCAGTCCTACCACGCTCGCGTTTTCTCCTGTAGTGCTCACAGGTCCCAGCACCGATGGCATTCCCTTTGCCCTGAGTCTGCAGCGAGTCCCTTTTGTGCTTCCTTCCCCTCAGGTAGCCTCTCTCCCCCTGGGCCACTCCTGGGGGTGAGGGGGTTACCCCTTCCCAGTGTTTTTTATTCCTGTGGGGCTCACCCCAAAGTATTAAAAGTAGCTTTGTAATTCCTTGAGCGCCTGGTTTGACTGGGGATTTGGGGGGATGGGGATGGAGGAATGGCTGCCCTTTCCCACCAAGAGGGGAGAGAACTTCAGACTCTAAAAGGATGTGGATATGTAGACTAAGTGAAACATCACAGGAAAAAATTCTTTTTTGTACTGCAACAAACAGGTATTCTGGGTATGTGGTAGAGAAATCCTCTAAGAGCCTTAGGGACTTCTTTTCTGTGATTTTTTTTGTCCCCCACTCAGACCCTGAACATCATCCTACGGATGGAGTTGAGGTCCTAAGAAGGAAGGCTGCAAGACCTAAATTTATGCCCCTCTTCCTCATTCTTCCTCAGTTTTGCCTGCTTGGAAGTTGGCCCAGATCCTGCTGCTCACTGACTTCCCATGGTTAGCTGCTCTCAAGTGTTCACATTCTCTTCTGTTCTGTCATTCCTTATGTGAGGGTGGTTTTTGTCGTCCCATTTCCTTTGACCTCAGCATCAGGATTGAAACCTAGGGTAGTCTCTGTGCTCCTTTCTTCCTGTGTCCTGGTTTGTTCTAGGGTTCTGGGCTTCTTAAATCCCTGTACCCAGGGCTGAATTCCTTATTTTCCTTTTTATCTCCAAGGGCAGAGCCAAGTAAGTCTTCAGTCCCTGTTGGTCTTTCCCTGCCCCCATCTCCACCATGAGAGCCAGGAAGGAGCTGGTGCCGCACTGTCTGCTGGTTCCTGAGCTGCTGACTTGGGAGTCAGGCTCTTGAGCTGGGGTGAAGACGTAACGGTAGCTCCAGCATGTCAGATACTCTGCCCAGGGCATTAGGGTGTGTATGGCCACTTTTTTCAAGTCAGACATACTACTGACTTTAGCCTAAAGGGAGGTAACTACCCATTATATCCTTGAGGTGTTTGTTGGGCTGGACAGCTCCTGTGAGTCAAGACTAGGGGTACAATTTGAAGGGAACCCCAGTTTGTTAAAAGTACCTAGACTGGATATTTGTTATCTGGCAATACTGATGCCATGACAGTGTCACCTGAAGATAAGAGGAGGCTGGGGGTCCTGGGTTGGGGACCAACAGAATGGTGCCAGTAGCAGCCCCAGATAGAGGAGTACACGGGCCTAGCATGAGGCAAACTTGACCCAGAAGGTAGTCCAGCTGCCCGTGGTGAAAGTCTTTTCCAGTTCTGCTCCCTCATAGCTGTGGAACTAAAGTGTCTGGTTAGAGAATCTGGAGGGCCATGACCTTTAGGTCTGTCCTACCACCCCACCGAAGAGTATGGTATATGGTAGACCCATGTGTGTGTCCTCAGAACTCGGGACTGGCCTTGAATTGCTCTTTCCCTAAAACAACTAGGTTTTCAGAAGAGTGTCCCAGGCCCGCCTCCATCCTACCTGAACCAGTTGGTGAGGGTAACCATGACATAGAGTGATGCAAGGAAGAAGACGAAGTGGAAGGCAGAATAGCTATAGGAAAGCTGCTGGGCTTGCACTGGAGGAGCTGGAGCGGTCTCTTGGTTAGCTGGCCTGTCAGCCCCACCTGTTTGCCCTGGAGAGAGGAAAGGACTGCTGGCAGCAGTGCTGCTGAAACACCTCTTCCCTCCTCCCCCATCTTTTGTGAAGGCACTTGAGGGCTCTTTGGCACTCTGCAGAAATCTACACTTATGGATCCTCACTTGACACTCACCTTCCTCTGGCTGCACTGTTTCAGGGCAGCAGAAACAGAGTGAGGGCTTTTGTAAAACAAAAGGCAGCATGTTTTGGAATGACTTTAGAAAGAATGTCTGGGTAACAGTATAGGAAACTCCTCTTCTTTGAAAAGATTGGTGTGGTGTAAAAAGTGGAGGCACACCTGGGTTCAAATTCTAGCTTCAGTATATAACTGGCTATGGGAACTTTGGTAAGATGTTTAACCTTCTGTGCCTCAATTTCTCCATTTGTAAAATGGAGCAAATACCTACCTCACAGGGTTGTTGTGAGGATTAAATTAAATGAGATTATGTATGTAAAGTATCTAGCACAGTGCTTAGCACATTGTGGGTACTCAATAAAAGGTAATAGCAGCTAGAATCTGAGCATTCTGGGTAGAGGTTGATAGGATGTGTGTGTGTCTGTGACTATGTGTGAGGGGGGAGGGGTATTGGGGATATTGTGCTCTCCATCCTCACCTGGACCTCACAGCTGTAAACCTTGACAGTCCACAAGGGCCCAAATACCTCAGCAAGGTAGGAAGCCTCATTGCTGAGAAGGAAGAGATGGTTCTCAAGCTGGTCCAGTCAGATAGCAGGATTGCCTGAGGGCATTTACTGCTAGCTGGTTGGTCCATATTAGTAACTCTCAGGAGGGTACTGTGCTCCTGGAGCCCTTTTCCGCCAAAGATTTAGAAATCTTTTCATGTGAGGGCCTTGAAGTCTTTATACATTTAAAAATTCTCAAGTCATTTCCCCTACCCCCTTCATCTCATACAGATCATCTGACAAGTGCTATTCTTAGAAGTTGTTTTTGTTCATGGGGAGCTTTCCTCTTATCTTGCTCTAAAGTTTAAATAAACCGTGGTCCCAGACAGTCTCCTGACCATGTTCCCTGTCCTGAGCATCCTCCCTTCTCTCACGCCTTTCCCTTGACACCTTTATGCACCAAGCAGAAAGCACACAAGCATACATGATGCCAGCACTCAACACTGCCAGAGAAGTATCTGGTGTTTGGGGTTCCATTTTACTCAGGCCAGGCAGGCACAGAGTGATTCTGTCCTTGAAGGATTACTGAGAAGGGGCAACAGAAGAGAAAGGTGGTAAGAACAAATAGGTATTTGGCAGGAGCAAGAAAGGTTTTAGCATGGGGAAATCCATGTCCTGTCCTTACCACTCTCTGGAGGATGGCTGGATAGCGCAGAGAATGTCAGCTACGTGATATAGCAGCTGTTGACAGAGGCTTGTAGAAGGCCAGAGTGGAGCTGCTCTGGGGAGAATGTGAATCCTTGCTTTAGCCTACAGGGTAGTAATTTCCTTTACTTCTACCCTCACTTGTACTTCTGTCCCCCCACCCTTTGGGGGAAGCAGAGAATTGACTGAGGTAGGGAGGCTAATGAAATTGCTATACCAAAGGTCCCCCAAATCTGGAATGTTGCAAGGCATGTATCCACTGAGGCGGATGCAGGGAGCGATGGAGAGGAAGGAGAGGAGACCACAGCAACAAACATGCAGACTAAGCAGCATCTTGTTGAGCAGGCAGCCATCTGGGTGTGTGTAGTAGTGGAACAGGAGCACAGCTGCTAAACCTGCCATGCTGTAGAATCCTAGGGTGGTCAGCAGCACAGCTAGGAACCAGCGGCAGTCTTGGGCTGCACCTGTTTGCCTAGGGGTGGGAGGTGGGCAATGGCTTGGTGCTCCAACTCTTCTTTTACCCATTATCAACTATTTCCCCTCTTCCAAAAGACTGGTGAGACTTACCCATCCCACCTGGCCCACAGTCATTTCACATTCCTGAGTTTTTCGATACTGCTTAGTGGTAAGCTCTGGGACCATCAACCTGTCATGTCCTTTGCCCCACCCAACTGGGTCTAGTAATGTCAGACTTCCCAGGAAGCCTTTAGGGTTATGTCCTCCTTACCAGTTCTTGTTCCAGGAACGGGCAAAGGCTGTAAAAAGCACCAACTGCAGCAGGATGAATGTGAAGCCTCTACAGATGCCAATGTAATGCCAGGCTGCAAGTGAGGCACCAGTGGGGGAAATGTAGCTGATCATATCATTACTCCTGGTCCTCTTCCTACCCTCTTTTTTTCTTAGAAAATATTTTAGCTTACTTCCGCTGATCAGGATGAGATGGAAGGTACCTGGGAAGAGATGCTCATCAGGCATGCAGAAGGCAACAGCACAGAGACCTAGCAGGAACAGCAGCTTGAGGAGCCAGAAGCTGGTTAAGAGGGAAAGAGAAAACCAGACTCAGAAGAAAAGGCAAAGGAGAGTGAACAGTGCCAGTGGAGGAAGGCAAAGGAGAAAGCCAGAACTATACGAAGGGAGAGAAGAGACAACTAAGTATAGGAAGGGAGGAACCAGTCCCATGTGAGAGGGGCTGGAGATGGGCCCATCACAGCCCATTCCAAATTCTGACTTTCAGATACCTAAATAAAAACATCCGGACAATGTTTTAGAGTTGACAAAAGATTTGCATATAGTAACCCCACTGTTATCTCCATTTCAGAAACTAGAATGTCAAAGAGGATAAGTGTGTGGCTTGTTGTCACACAGCAAGTATAGTGGAAGCAGGGACTTAAACCTGTTTTCTGTCTTTTTACAGTGCTATTACTTCATCTTGGAATTTCCTTTACTCAGCTTATTTCTACTTCCCTCCTCATCCCCTCCCCGCCCAAAGAATACACACACACCTCTTATGCAGCTGTGCTCTCAGGCTGGTGGGGGAGTGGAGGTCGACCAACGGCACAGCCTGCAGCAGGCGAAAGGTGGCAGTTCCTGTACATACTCGGTATACAACCCCAGAGCCGCTGAGCACTGGGCAGTGAGAGTGGCCAAACAGATGGGCACACAGCCCTGAGGGCATCTGGATCTGGAGGGAAGGTACATGTGAGAAATGGCTGGGCAAGTCATCATGCATAGAGAAGTACCTTCTTCTTATGGGTATGTCCACTCATTTGTCCCCTTCCCCCAACCTGAATCTCTTGTTTATCTCAGGGTTTCTCCTTTTATCCTGTCCTGCTGCACCCCAACCTCCTCCCACTTACCCCATGTGCCTTGCCCAGACTCTTTGCACTACCATCCTTGACAGCAGGAGGCAGCAGACTGCTGAGGTCCCCACATGGAGGAGGATGTAGAACAGGCGGCTACAAGGAGACTCCGTGAGAGGGGGTCACCTAGAATGGCAGCAGCAGGTACAGGGAGCAGGCCCACAGCAGAGCACCTGAGGGGAGAGCAGATGCAGGGCAGCAAGGTGCAGATTTGCTGAGGAAAGGCTTACATTAATGTACATGTGAGGTTAACCCAAGAGGCTGAATTCCAAAATTTCCCCCTCCCTTCTCTTCTCTTTCACTCAGGAATTCTCAGACTGTCTGGTTCCAAGCTATTTAGGATTGCCTTCCACTGACATCAAGTAGAGCTTTCATCATAAGAGCTTAACTGCAGGCTTGAGCAGAACTTTCTAAAAGCCTAAGTCACATCTGGCCTCTAATCTTTCCCAGGATCTAAATATCCGGTACTGGGTACATGGGAGGAGAGGTTTAATGATCAGTAGTCTTAGAGGCAAAGAAGCAGAAGGGCCTCACAAGTGAAAGGAAGGCCTATCATCTTTATCAGCTCCCATGGGTTTTCCTCCCCAGCTTCAGCCACCATTCCCTTCCATTTTTTCAGATAGCGCTTGCTCCAGTACCCTCTCACCTGATAGAAGGGAAGACTCACTGTGACACTGCTGACTCCACTGCGTTGCTGTGCCAGGCGGAGGGAGGTGCTGGAGCTTGTGACCGCCTTTGCACCCACCATCCTTATCCCAGGGATTAGGCCCAGGTCCACCAGAGGGAAGGAAGATGAGAAAGTAGTAGCTTTCTTTTGTCCTCAGCCCATTGGACTCCTGCTGTGCCGGGGCTGGTCACCCAGTTTCAGACAGAATGGGGAGGGACATCAGGAAAAGAACACCGACCTTCAGGATGTGGTAAATGCAAATGTCCCTGTGAAACTACTTTCTCCCCAGGGTCCTTGGGCCACTCAGTCTGTTCTCCCCAGATTAGGGAGTAGTTTGCATATCTGGCTTGTAGATTAGCATTCTTAATTGGTTTAGGATTAGACGTCATCCATCTTGAACAGAATTCCTTGGGGTGTGTGGGCTGGACCTAGGTGAAGAGAAGGGAAGGATAGGAAGGCCTGGAGTGGTGACGGGTTAGGTCTGGGACACGGCCTGGCAGAAAGCAACACTAGAAGCCCGAAAGGAAGTCTGAAAGGCGTACTGGTTTCCTCGCTGAAGTTCTAAAACCAGAGCACCAAAGAAGGTGTGGCCCACGGCTGGTCCCGCCTCCTCCTCTCCCGGCGGAAGTTGCGAGGCAGTTACCGGAAGTCTTCCTGAGGCGGGGCCGGGCCTCTGGCGCGGCGTGGTGGGATCGACATGGCGACAGAGGGGGACGTGGAGCTAGAGTTGGAGACTGAGACCAGCGGCCCGGAGCGGCCTCCAGAGAAGCCACGGAAACATGACAGTGGGGCGGCGGACCTGGAGCGAGTCACCGACTATGCTGAAGAGAAGGAGATCCAGAGTTCCAATCTGGAGACGGTGAGGTTGGCCGGGAGCCTGTCTGGGAGGGATGAGAGCAGAAGGGGCTTGGGAGGCTGAAACTGGAAGCCCAGCTCCAGGATGGGTCTCCATCTCCATGGTGGGAGGAGGCAAGAAGGAAACTGAACCGTCGTTGGAGCCCGCCGCTTGCGAAAAGGAACTTGATGGAGATTGGGTTTAAAATGGGTCTCAGGTGCACAGAGTTGAATTAAACGTAGGTCCCGGTTCCTGGTACGCTCGTCATCGTGAATACACACCTCACCCGCTTGTTACTGGTATTTTAGATTATTAGGAATTGTGGGTAAGCAGAGCAGTAACTAGATCTTTCTTTCCCGTAGGCCATGTCCGTGATTGGGGATAGACGGTCCCGGGAGCAGAAAGCCAAACAGGAGCGGTAAGTCGTTTTACCTACGGGCCCCTCTCATTCCCCCAGACAAAAAAAGCCATCGTTAGGCCTTTGTACCTTGTACTGTTCTTCAACTGTATCACCCATTTCTGCAGATCTAAGATTTACAACTTTACTCTTGTTGGTGGAAGGAAAGGCCTCCTGGCAACACCTGCTGCCTGCTGTAAATATTCCAGGGGATGGGATGGGACGTTAGGTGAGAGGGTGGGAGTCGTTTTGTATTTTCAGTCAACAGTGTTTATCAAGAGTCATTTATTTGTAAGGCACAGCTGGAAAAATCCTTTCTGGGAGTTTATGATGGAGGTAAAGAATGAGGACTAAGTACATGAATATTTGCAGGGAGAAGGAACTGGCCAAAGTCACTATCAAGAAGGAAGATCTGGAGCTGATAGTGAGTAGTAATGTCTAACTAGTGTATGGGTGGGGGCGGTTTCTTTGTCAAATTTGGGTTGTTTCCCCAAACAAGTAGAGTCCTCATGTTCTGCTGGCACATTAATGCCCGGGAGGAGACTTAGGTAAAATCATTGATCCTTTTCCTGCAGATGACAGAGATGGAGATCTCGCGAGCAGCAGCAGAACGGAGCTTGAGGGAACACATGGGCAACGTGGTAGAGGCTCTTATTGCCCTAACCAACTGATTTGTGTTTTCCCAGACCTACCCACTGGATTAACTTATTTCAATAAAGATGTCGTTTTTTTTTTTTTTCCAAGTTGCAGTTTTATCATTTTGGATCAAGTGCAATGTATATCATATTGTATTTTATTGTGGAAAATTTACATGTTGGAGTATAACCCTTAATGAACCTATGTGAAGGATCAGTGTAGAAGAGTGCCTCATGTTCAGATGCAGATGCTATGTGGCAGATCAGGCTCATTCATATGACTAGTTCTCAACAGCATTCAAGGTACACTTAGAGTCTCAGCAAAGTGTACTGTACTCCATGGCATGTGTCTCTAGGGTAGCTTATGAACAGCTGGAAGGCCAGTACCTGCCTAGGAGCCACTGTATATAGTTTTAAGTCACCAATCCAGTTCATAAGCCACTGTGAGTTAGAATTTAGGTACGGAGGTGGGAACATGGTAACTACAGTAGAAGTTATCAAAGGTTATGTCTTATATAGAATTTATGAAAGATTTTGATTTAATATTTTCTGAACCACAACACTTACACCTTGGATTCCATTTTCTAACCTGGAGAGAAAGCAATTTTACTTTAAAAGTTGATCAAATTTTTGATCACCAACTCACCCTTGCTGAGCTTGTTTCCTCAACTATAAAATGATACACAGATCTGATAGGTTGTTGTAAGAATTCATGAGCAGGTGAATGTAGCTCTCACTCTCATTTTGGCTCTAGGATAATTCTCAGATTGTATCTCCTTCTGGCACATACAAGTGACATATTCATCTCTGTTTATTACCTCACAGTAATTATTTGCACTCGTATTTTTATTCTAGGACATTTAAGGATTTATGAGTGATTCTTCTAGTGGGGCATTTAAAGATTGTGAAAAGACCTTGTCTGTCTCATTTTCTAAAATGAGATATTTATTTTTGGCTCAGTTGGGTCTTCATTGCTGCGTGCGGGCTTTCCCTAGTTGTGGTGAGCGGGGGCTACTCTTGGTTGCAATGCACGGGGTTCTCATTGCAGGGGCTTCTCTTGTGGAGCACGGGCTCTACGTGCATGGGCTTCAGTAGTTGCAGCATGTGGGCTCAGTAGCTGTGGCTCTCGGGCTCTAGAGCGCAGGCTCAGTAGTTGTGGCACACGGGCTTAGTTGCTCCGCAGCATGTGGGATCATCCTGGACCAGGACTCGAATCCGTGTCCCCTGCATTGGCAGGCGGATTCTTTTTTTTTTTTTTTGCGGTACGCAGGCCTCTCACTGTTGTGGCCTCTCCCGTTGTGGAGCACAGGCTCCAGACGCACAGGCTCAGCGGCCATGGCTCACGGGCCCAGCCGCTCCGTGGCATGTGGGATCTTCCCAGACTGGGGCACGAACCCGTGTCCCCTGCATCAGCAGGCGGACTCTCAACCACTGTGCCACCAGGGAGGCCCTGCAGGCGGATTCTTAACCACTGTGCCACCAGGGAAGTCCCCCCTCTTCTCATTTTTTAATGCAATTTAGAGATAGTCTTCCCACTGGTTAAATGTCATTCCTTATAACCCCTGGGACTCCTAATGCTCTGCCACATGCACGGTGGTCATGTGGTAAATATTAAATGGAAAAAATTAAATTTAACTCTGCCAGTGACGTCTAACATGTTGTCGCAACATTGCAACTCAGAGCACTATGCCCTCGATATATGAGCTGGGCAAGAAGATACCAGTATGCTACATGGATTCCTCATTTCATGTGTCCTGTTTTGTTCTATATACAGCTACAGTTTAGACAGCAAGGACAACCACGTACATATTTGCTCATGGAATAAATCTAGGTGCCACTTACAATACAGCCTGTCTAGCATCTGTGCTGGTTTCTGAGATCAAAGGAGATGATTAAAATGTGAAACATAATTTGCCTGATAATTCCTTGCTGTCTTTTATTTTAGTTAATAGGTAGATACTTGTCAGCCTGCACATTTTATTTCTGGTATGCTAAAAAACCTCTTGGTGTACGATTCTTTTATTTCTTGACACACACACACACACACACACACACACACATAAATGGATCAAAAAGTAATGTTCATCTAGAAAAATTTACCCCCAAAATGCAAAACAGGTTTCAATGAGCTTAGATTTCCTGTACGGTAGAAGTAATATTGTCCGCTTACATGCCCATCCATTTTTCTAACCCAAGCTAAGGGCTGGAAAAAGAAACCTGGAACAGTCCCAAGTGAATATGGGAAGCCAGAGAAATAATGAAGTTGAAGATTTCTCAGAAATAGTCCTAAGTGGGGAGCCTCTAATCCTACCTGGACGGTGCTTTTCTGCAGGTTTCTCAGCATGAGTCCAAACCTCACAAAGCACCTCAAAGACTAGGTTTGCCCAGTGTCACAAGTATGGCAGTAGGCTCAGCAGGCTGGATACAGGGGCCATGTAAATAGTAGTAAAAACAATCAAGGACCAGATGCTGAGATTTCCCCTTGTGTCCCATAGTTGGAAGAATAAGTTAAGTAGTTTTCCGCTTCTTGGCAGATGGCCGCTCAAATACATCTCGTACCCCAGCTGCCTTTTGTTTAAAGAACTTTGTGTTCTGGGCACTCTCTTGGCCCCATGCTGAGTCAAAGGAGGTGGTGTCTTGATCCACGAGGTGGGTGTACTTGGTACGACCAGAGCGTCCAAAGTTCTTGACCTGTTAGGACAGATGATGAGTTACACCACCAGACATATCATGTCACAGCCCTCAATATGTTACTTTTCTCTCTCATGTCATTAAGGTACCCCATACCTGCATGACTTTGGGAAGAATGGTTTTGTTGAAATGATCCTCCAGGGTAGGTGCGCTGAAATCTCTCTTGTATACTTCTTCATCCTCATCCTGTAGAAAAGAGTCTTATCAATTTTGTGGTTTTATTTCTCATATATTCAAACTACATTGTTTTTTAGGGATCATTTTTTAAAACCATTTAACTTTATTATTTTAATTAATTTTTTTTGGCCATGCTGTGCTGCATGCGGGATCTTAGTTCCCTGACCAGGGATCGAACCCATGCCCCCTGCAGTGGAAGCGCAGAGTCGTAACCACTGGACCACCAGGGAAGTCCCTCAAACTACAAATTTTTAAAATTTTACAACAAGGGATAAAAAGAAAGCAGAGGGTATTGAACCTATTGAACCAAGAGCTTACATCTAGTTGAGGAGATGATAATCTTTTTTTCCCTTGTGTTGTCTTTTTCCTTCCTAAGTATAGACATTTCCTGAAGGTTGGCTGTATTCTTCTCTGCACTCAACATGTTCATTCACTCACATGATTTCAACTTCATACAGGCCTCTCAAATCTCCAATCCTGATTCTTCTACTGCCCAATACACATCTTAGCTTGGGTATTCTGGGATTTCAAACTCACATCTAAAGTGAAAACTGTATCCCTAACCTTTCCAAATCAGCTTCTTCCTGACTTAACTTCTGTTAATAGGACCAACATTCTCTCAATTACCTAGATTCTCATTACCTGGGTTATTATAGTTTTTCCCTGCAATCAATCTTACACATTTCATGGGATTAATGTTTCTAGAACACAACTCTCATTATACCTCTGTCCTGCTCAAAAACCTTCAATGGTTCTCTACTTTACTAAATAAGCACAGTTTCTCTGTGTACTAGTCAAGGCCAAATGCTGTGTAGCCTTAATCTACTCCTTTGCCTTTACAGATGATACTTTTTGCCTCCATTTCTTGTTCCTTTACATGGAATGTCTTCCTACCCCCCTGAATGTCAGGAAGTCTATACATCTTAATTTTTTAAAAAAAAGATTTATTTATTTATTTGGCTGCACTGGGTCTTAGTTGCGGCACGTGGGATCTTCCTTGCAGCGTGTGGGATCCTTAGTTGCGGCATGCAGGATCTTTTTTTTCTTTTAGTTGCAGCATGCGGGATCTAGTTCCCTGACCAGGGGTCAAACCTGAGCCCCCTGCTTTGGGAGCGTGGAGCCTTAGCCACTGGACCACCAGGGAAGTTCCAGGAAGTCTATATATCTTAAATGTCACCTTGATGTTACCCTTTTCAATCTTCTACCACATATAACACCTCTCTCTTCAGAAGTCCCTTAGTACTTTCCCTGTTCCTTATGTTACAGTAGATATTTGCCTTAGCTCTATTATTAGATTGTAAGCCTTCTGAGGGCAAGGACTATATAACCTGTAGCTGTGCTTAACAGTAGTACCCTTCATACAGTAAATGCTCAAAAGGTTTACTTAATGAACTGTATAAAATAACTATAGAGAATAGTTTCAAATCAACATATAAGTAAGACTATAATGTTATGATACAGATCATAAACATATGTGCTGAAAGAATTAAAATAGTACCATTTTAGTTAAGGAAAGTTTCATGGAAGAGCTGAGTCCTTTAACCAAACATACTTTTGGAGTAATCTTTTTCCCTTCAGCTATAGAAAGGCCAATTTAAAGGTAGGACAATTAAACAGTTTTCATGAAATCAACTTTTCTCCTTGTTAGAGTATGAGAGTCCCTCATTTAATCTCAGAAGCCATTTCAACTTCACTCTCCTTGTCCAGATGAGAAGAGTTGATATTTGAGTATGTGCACCAAAAGACTCACATAAACCTCTCCTTATGTGTTACAGTCAGCAATGCACTGCTTCCTTAAGGAGCTTGATTATTAAAGCTGCTGAAATGCTTAAGCAATGATATTTTATGACTTTGAAGCAGTATAAGAAGTAATTCATAATCTCCACTGACTCATATCTTGAAAACCACATGGGCTGGAAAACTACATAATAAGCAAACATTTCCTGCTGAGCAGATAGACTGAAACCGATTATGGAGGGAGAGGAGTAAGGAATCCTCCAGTGAAGTTTTAAAATTTTTCTACAGTGAAAGGCAGGAATTAGCTGCAGTAGGGATATTTAAGGTTTGCTATACAGCATTTGAAAAAGCTAGTCTAGTTTTTGATAAAAACTTCTTTAACATCAGGAAATAGTTTGACAAACCACATGCTATTAGAGTAATAAATGTAACCAATTCTCCCATTCCCTTTCCTGCTATCTCTCTATTAAGGAATTATCACTAGTGCTAACCCAAATAATTTGGAAGAAGTCCTTTTCACTTTATACAGGGTTAACAGACTGATATTTTGACTTTGGTTTTTATATGAAGAAAAAAGATGATGGCATTACACATAATGGTTAGATAATTAACAATTTTTTTGGTTAGACTTAGTCACTTTCTGTCAGCTCAGAATGAAGTAAATTAAACTTACGCCACCCAAACATGAGTTAACGTAAAGCTCTTTGCAGAGCCTGGTTTTCTCATAACCAAAATTTCTCACTCAGCTATGGATAATGATATGTAAGTGATTTGGGGAACCCAAACAGTCTAGTATCTATATAGATCACTATTTCAGTTCCTCAATTCTTCTATTACATCATTTCCTCCTTCTGAGAGCTGGGGCCAAAAGAGAACAGTTGCTGCTACATCTAAAATCCTGTTGCCAATGCTTTCCTCTATTTGGTGTTGTATTCTTCAGAGGCAAAAAGCAAATGAGAAAGCTGACCACTGGCAAGTGGAAGTAACATCCCAGGACCAGCGAAATGGGGAGTTATTCCTACTGCTCCATTTTCCCATTCTCTTTTCACTTCTTACCATGAAGAAGGCACCCCGGTGATAATACTTCTGTAAGAACTTATATTTGCCCTTAACAGCTTTGTTGGTAATGACTTTGCCATTTGCCCGAAGCTCAGCTCGCCTCTCTTCCTCAGTCAGGTTTCGCATGCGTTCAATTTCTGCTTTCTCCTTTTCAAGCCTGTCCAGAGAACAAAACTATTTATTAGTATCATTTTAGCTTCAGAAAGACCCAGTTATCTGAATATGACACAGTCCCAGCTCCTTTCAACCATCATTCATCTTCATCAATTCTAGTTATTACCTGTTAGGAATCAAGATCGGGAGCTCAATAAATAAGAGGGTGACATAGTCTTCATTATGCTTGCAAGACCAGGTTTTGCAAACTTTTGAAAGTTGATTCTAGCCTTTCTGAGGTTTAGACATACTACCACTGCTTGATTTTATAACATTACTAATTTCCCCTCCCTAAAAAGCCTTCTTAGTTAAAAAAAAATCAAGAATTTAAAATGACTCTGGGGGCTTCCCTGGTGGCGCAGTCGTTAAGAATCTGCCTGCCAATGCAGGGGACACGGGCTCGAGCCCTGGTCCGGGAAGATACCATATGCCGCGGAGCAGCTAAGCTCGTGTGCCACAACTACTGAGCCTGCGCTCTAGAGCCCGTGTGCCACAACTACTGAAGCCTGGGTGCCTAGAGCCCGTGCTCTGCAACAAAAAAAGCCATTGCAATGAGAAGCCCATGCACCGCAACAAAGAGTAGCCCCCGCTTGCCACCAACTAGAGAAAGCCCATGTGCAGCAACGAAAACCCAACACAGCCAAAAATAAATAAATAAATAAATTTATATGTTAAAAAACAAATAACTCTGTATAAGAGTTTACTGGTATTTCTTTTTGTTTTTTTTTTTGCGGAACGCGGGCCTCTCACTGTTGTGGCCTCTCCCGTTTGCGGAGCACAGGCTCCAGACGCGCAGGCCCAGCGGCCACGGCTCATGGGCCCAGCCGCTCCGCGGCATGTGGGATCTTCCCGGACCGGGGCACGAACCCGTATCCCCTGCATCGGCAGGCGGACTCTCAACCACTGCGCCACCAGGGAAGCCCTGGTATTTCTTTAGTAATGTGCTTATATGTCACAAACCAAGGATCACCCTCATTAATTAAACTGCGTGACTTTACCCTTTTTTTGGGGTGGAGAGTCATAGATCCCTTTTCTTCAAAAAATGCAAATAAACACATAATTTTTCATACAATGTTAAAGGGTACATGGACTCCTTGACACCCAGGATAAAAACCTTAGAAACTGCAGGCTGAGGACAGAGTCTTCTATTGAGGATTATAATCTGGGATTACCCTCTCTCATTCCTATCAATTTTTAGGAATGGGTGATGCAGCTCAGAAATGATTCTGCTCTAACACAGCGATTGTGGTGGATTATTTAAATGCCACAAATTCTTCCCCTCACAGTATGCATGTCCCTTTGCAGAAATGATATGTGAGCTTCAAAAGACCTTGCCAGCTTCCACCTTTGCCCTCTTAGAATGCTGCCCTGAGACCATTATGTAAGGAAACTAGTCTAGCCTACTCAAGAAGTGAGGCATCGTAACTGACAGAGCCAACTACCAGACACATGAGTGAAGCCCAGTCAATCTTCCAGCTGGACGCAACTGCGTAAGAGAACCCAGGTGAAATCAGCAGAGGAACTGCATAGCCAACCTCCAAAATTATGAGAAATAATTGTTTCAAGTCACTTACTTTTGGGTTGGGTTGTTATGCAACAACAGATAACTGATTACAGTGAGTAACTTGTGTGTGTCTACTAGGAAACTACTAAAGGGAGTATCAGCTGGCACTCTATTGTGGAGAAACATGGACAAAATGCATTTCTTTTTCCTGATTTTATTGTAAAAGCCACATTCCAATGTATGGGGAACCCACCCAGTTGCAGGAACCCTAAAGGAAGCTAGAATGGAACTCATAGTAGGTGTGGTGCCTCAGAGCTACCCTACTAGGAACCTGTCCCACCAGTGGTATTTAACTCTAGGCCCATCCTATTACTCACGCTTCTCGATCTTCTCTGTCCCTCTTGATTCTCTTTAGCTCCCGAACTTTCCACGCCTCATATTCCTCCTCATCATTTTCATCGTCAGTATTGAGTGCATCCAGTGCAGCCAGGGACCGCTTGTTCTCCTCCAGCTCTTTCTTGGTCTCTTCTTCTACAATCTGGATAGGGAGAACAGTTCAACTGTTGGACTTCCTTATTCTCCTCAGACAGACCTAAGCACACAACTCCTTGCATTCAATCCTCACAGCTACCTCCAGTACCTTGAGTGTGTACTTGCGCCTCTCTTCAGCCATGCGTTTGGCCTCCTGTTCCAGCTCCTTCTGTTTCAATGCTTCAGCCTCACGTTCCTGAACCGTTACCCGGTCCTTCCTGCAGCACAGAGGTCCTGTTAATTACCCAAAGCCCTTAGAGTGGAGGTCTCTGTTCCCCTAAATTAAGTCCCATCCAAACCAGACAAAGCCCAACAATCTCTGGCTCTATTATTTGCAAAGAGCCCAAAATGGGAGTCATTCTTGGTATTCAGAGCATCAAAATTCCATTCATCTTTGAGAATTGCCTGAATAGCAAGAAATCTGCTGGACTCTAGGATTTCTAGCCATTAGGAAAGGAATAGGAATTTGCTCTTCAAGCTTGATTTTGTGTTTAAAAGAATATAACACCTTGGCAGGTATGTTTTCTTTAAGTGGAAAAGAAGATGTGAAAACAAACTCAGTCTCCCTGCTAACAAGATATTCCTCAGCAAACACCCTGCCGAGTTGGGGCACTGGGCAGAAGACTCTTCCTTGGTGCTTACATTTCAGAAGAGCAGGAGAGGGAAAAGAGGCTTCCATCTTCAGACCTGGAAAGCAGTAATTATTTCCAGGATTCAGGCCTGGTTTGTGAGATACTTACTTCCGAATGAAAACTGGCTTAAGGCGAGGCTCCATCTCATCTTCACTGTCTGTGTACTCTTCATACTCAGACTCTGATTCTGACTCCTCCCCAGAACGTCCCTCATCTTCCACCTCCATGACTTCCAGCTCTTCATTTTTTCTCTCCTGTGCTCGTTGACGCATCATGCCACGGCGCCGTTCTATTTCCTGTCAAGTTACATGTCCAAGCCAGTCAGCTAATTGGCCTGTGCTCTGAGATGTCTTTTTATTTTAACCTCATCAAGCTCAACAAATTCCGATATGAGTAAATGCAACTTAGTACCATTCTATTTCTTTTTTTTTTTAACATCTTTATTACAGTATAATTGATTTACAATGATGTGTTAGTTTCTGCTTTATAACAAAGTGAATTAGTTATACATATGTCCCCATATCTCTTCCCTCTTGCATCTCCCTCCCTCCCACCATCCCTATCCCACCCCTCTAGGTGGTCACAAAGCACCGAGCTGATCTCCCTGTGCTACGCGGCTGCTTCCCACTAGCTATCTATTTTATGTTTAGTACCATTCTATTTCAATCCTATCCCCAATAAGCAGGGAACACTGGATCAGACTTCTGCCAAAAGCAGATATCTTGCACCTTTAAGGCCTCATCAAAGGAGCACAAGCCCTAACTTTTTCTTGTATCCAGAAAGAACTTCCCACTTTCCGAAATTATACCTCATCATCAATCTCTTCCTCTTCTTCTTCACTGCTATCTTCTCGTTCCATGCGCCAAGCATCTCCTTCCACTTCGGAGTCACTTTCTCCAACCACTTCAGGTTCCACTATTTTCCGATGTCGAGCCAATCTGAAAGACAGTGTCCAAGTGTAACACCAACCTCACAAAAACGAAGAGGCATCAACCACATTTCCTTAGTCACAGAGCACCTGGACATTATGTTTGCTTTTATTAGTACTGAAGTCTTGAGATGAGGAAACTGAGGGGCAGATTAAAGAAACTAACTCAAAGTGTTAGAACAAATAGTCAAGTTGGACCCAAAACATTACATGTATGCTGAGGCACCCTGGAGCACTGCAACAAACGTAGATGGGTGCACTGGGATATATTTTAAAGCTCAAGGTAGTTCACAATTTCAACAGTAGATCACACTATGTTTCCTTTCAATGATATATCTTAGTAAAACTGGGATTTTTGGGCTGCTGTGATAAAAAGCAAGTACTGCATGAAGTCAATATGCAACAGGAAATGAGTGACAGTGCCAATGTGACTCTAAGGTTTGAGAAGTTGTCAGTGCCCAAGAGACACGCAAACCCCAGTAGTAAGTAACTGTGGTTATGTAAAAACGAAATAAAAATGTTTTTTCTTTTATACATATTATATTTTTCAAGTGGCTAAGTTGCTAGGACATAAATATTTATTAAATCATTTGGATCTAACTACTTAATAAAATAAACAGAATTGTTTGGGCCCAGGGCTCTGTGAAAAAACTCCTTTGGACAATATGAACTGTGAAAATTTGGGGCCTCTGGCCTCCTCTGTAAGGTAATGTCTCAGTCAATACACAATACACAAAACCCCTCATTGGGAGGCTCCCTTTTCGACATCAGTCCTTTTTTCCTACTTCATCAGTGTCATTTCTCCTCACTGGCCTTTAGAATAAATGCATGGATAAAATCAAATTTCTCAAATTTTATAAAACATCTTTGTGCTAAAAAGACTCCTCAACAAACCAACCAACGGTCTGTGTTTTCCATCACCTTAATGAGTTATTTTCCTAATCCCACTGTGCCTGTTTGCTCACTTGTAAAAATGGGGATAACAGTACCTACCTCATAAGGTTATTATGTGGATTACAAGAATTAGTAAATGTAATATACCTGGAACAGTGTCTGGCACATAGTAAGTACTATTCAAGTATTAGCTATTACTGCTGTTGTTCCTATTCATTAACCTGTAGGGGTTCAGGTCCAGGGAAACATAACCCTAGTCATTACCTCTCCTCCACATCTTCACTAATACGGTTCTGCAAACGCCGTAGCCGAGGGTCGCTAGATGAATCCTCCTCCTGTTCCTCAGGCTCTGCTTCTTGTTCTTTGGCTTTCTTAATGAACTGAAACTCTTCATCCTCCTCATCTGAGGACTCCATAGGGGCATAGTCTGGCCTCTTTCCCGACACATAACGTTTTACCTTCACTTTTTCCATCGAAATCTCACCTGGGTGAGAAAAATAACTTATGTTTCAGTAGCCTCTTTCCCAATGTCCTTCAACCCTTGGTCTTTCCAGGTAGAGCCCTGTATTCCTGGCAAACCAGAGTCCAAGCAGGAGAAGAAGAGAGCCATTACCCAACCATCTATTCATCTAATGCTGTTTTCCTACAAAGGCCAAGTCATGCGAAGGCATTCTTGTGAACACCAACACTAATGATAATGAGGCTTAGCCTGGGTACAATGAAGTGGAGGAAGGCGGGCAGTGAAACAATAGAAAAAGTCCCCCCAAATAGGGAGACTACCTCCAACACAAATTCATGCTATTCCACCTCAACTATGTGCTTAAGCAAATTATTTATAATAGTGCCCAGCACACAGTAAGGATGACTTAAGTGGGAATATAAAATTAAAATACTGTTCATTCTTTTAGTTTGAGACTTTTCCGTGGCAGCCTTTATAAATTACCATATAACGCAATCTTCTGATCTTTATTTCTACCTTCTTTTCTTTTAGCTTATGTGCTATCAAACCTGCAAGAGTAGATTATCTGTCTTTTACAAATACCAACAATTCCAGTGAACAGAAAATCAGTGAAAACTAACCAACATATTTTATAAGATGAATATAACCCTGATAACCAAACTGTACAATTCAAGGGAAAATTTTAGGTGGATTTCACTCATGAACATATACAAAAATACTAAATAACATAATAGCAAATGTATTCAGGCAATGTAAAAACTAACCAAAAAACCCCTCTAAGCTCTAGTGACATAACAGGATTTAGCCCAGGACTACAAGCATGGCTTAACCTTAGAAAATTAACAGGGAAAAAAGTAATGTACTATTTAAAGTTTATATATTTATGGGACTTCCCTGGTGGTCCAGTGGTAAAGAATCCACCTTCCAATGCAGGGGACGCGGGTTCAATCCCTGATTGGGGAACTGAGATCCCACATGCCACAGGGCAACTAAGCCCACACACCACAACTACTGAGCTCGCGTGCCTCAACGAGAGAGCCCACATTTCGCAACTAAGACCCGATGCAGCCAAAAAAATAAATAAAATTAAAAAATTAAAAAAATAAATATTAAAAAAAGAATGAGAGGGCTTCCCTGGTGGCGCAGTGGTTGAGAGTCCGCCTGCCGATGCATGGGACACGGGTTCGTGCCCCGGTCTGGGAAGATCCCACATGCTGCAGAGCGGCTGGGCCCATGAGCCATGGCCACTGAGCCTGCGCGTCCGGAGCCTGTGCTCCGCAATGGAAGAGGCCACAACAGTGAGAGGCCCGCGTACCGGAAGAAAAAAAAAAAACAATGAGAAATCACAACAAAATAAAAATTAAAAAAATAAAGTTTATACATTTAAAGTGACATAATCTAATAATAGATACAGCAAACATTATATTTAATGATAAAACATTAGAGGCATTCCTTTAAAAAACAGTGGGCATCATTAGGTTGTCCCTATCATATCTTCTAATCAACGTTATATTATAGTTTTAATTAGAGCAATAAGAAAAGGAGATAAAAGGTAAGAACTGAAAAGGAAGAAACTGCCACAATTTACAGACTATATGATTACTTATGTAGAAAATACAAGATAACCAACAGATAAGCTAAAAAAAATTCAAGAAGAATGCTGGATAAACGTTAGATAAAAATAAATGTGCCTGTACATTGGCTACCTATAATTAGATAATACAGTTAAAAAATACTATTTACAATAGCAACTAATCTGTAAGATACTAAGGAATAAATCAACAAATGATGTAGGCCTTTAGGAGGAAAAATATATAATTGTATTTAAAGATATAAAAGATCAAAATAAACGGAGAAATATATCATGTTCAAGGATGAGAAGTTGGCAACTGTGCCCGAGTTGATCAATAAATGTGTGATCTATAATTTTAATGCAATTTCATTAAAAGCTGTTCTCAGGCGATTTTAAAATCATATGGAAGAACAGGAGGTCAAAAAGAGCCAAGACAATTCTGAAGAACAAGGTGAGGTAAAAGACTTTAACAGACACCTCAGCAAAGAAGATATAAAGATGGCAAATAAGCATGTGAAAAGATGTTCCACGTTATATGTCGTCAGGGAAATGCAAATTAAAAAAACAATGAGATACCACTACACACATATTAGGCTGGCTAATATCCAGAGTTCTGACAATACCAAATGCTGGTGAGAATGTGGAGCAACAGGAACTCTAATTTACTGCTGGTGGGAACGCAAAATGGCACAACCACTTTGGAAGACAGTTTGATGGTTTCCTACAAAACTAAGCATACGCGTACCGTATGATTCAGCAATCATACTCCTTGGTATTTACCCAAAGGAGTTGAAAACTTATGTCCACACAAAAACCTGCACACGGATATTTACTGCAGCTTTGTTCATAACTGCAAAAACTTGTAAGCAACCAAGATGTCCTTTACTAGGTGAATGGGTAAATAGACCGTGGCACATCCAGATGATGGAATATTACTCAGCAATTAAAAAAAAAAGAGCTATCAAGCCATGAAAAGATACGAAGTAACCTTAAATGCATAGTAAAAATACTGTGTGATACCATAATGATGGATAAATGTCCCTACACATTTGTCCAAATCTACAGAATGTACAACACCAGAGTGAACCTTAATGTAAACTACCGACTTTGGGTGATAATGATGTGTCAATGTAGGTTCACCCTACCCTAGAGAAATTCTTACACAAGTGCAATAAAGAGACATGTTTAAGCACTGTTTGTAACAGGAGAAAAAGTAACAAAACAACACTGTCCCTCAGCAGGGAGCAAACTGTGGTTTAATTATATAATGGAACTCATAAACAGTTAAAATGAATGAATAAGATCTTCATGTATTCAAAGCATACTTCTCAAAAAACATGTTGAGTCAAAAAAAACAAAAGGCAGGTTGCACAAGAATAGGTACCGTATATTTTTTAAAAAAAGAATTGACATTAGTTTTCAAATACTTTACTGAAAAAACTCTTTCAGTCTGACTTCCCAAACAGGTACAGTTTTCCTTCATCCATCTGCACCCATCCTTTAAAGATCAAGTTAAATACCCCAATCTGAAGAGATTATTCCTTCTCTGCCCTCCCTAAGCACTTCGTTTGTATCACCTATGTGACAGGTATTATAGGTGCAAAAGACCACACAGCTGCTTAGAATGTGTCTCTTTTTGCATGTCTCACATCTAGTAGACTATGAGTTCCTTACACCACTGTCTTACACCATTTTGTATTCAATTTAGCAAATACAGGCACTGCGTTGGTTAAAGGGATAAAAAGTTTAATAAGACAGAGTTCCTGCCTCAAGGAGGTTATGAGCTTATGATGCAGTAGAGGGAAATGGACATGTAATTAACAACGATGAGAGTTACAGAAGCATCAAAAACAGACTATGGATAACAAAAGAGGGACTGTATCCCACACAACCCCTTGCAAACAGCAGGCATTCACTATATTTATTAGTCTAACTTATTGGTGGAGGCCAAGGCAACAGGGTGCTTGCTGTAGAAGAGAGCACACAGGCTCTAGTAACAGGATGAGACGGAAGTAGCTTTTGTTTCCCCTAAGCAACGCGACTGGATGCGAGTTTGATAGGGAAAGTTGAAGAAATAGGGGGCAAGATCGTAAGGGTCGCTGGGGTTGAGGTGGTGGGCCCGGGGTAGGTTTGGAATATGCTGGGGAAAGAGGTAAGATCCGACTGGAAAGCCGCTCAACACAGTACCTTTCTCATTGCGAACCGGGACGGCCCCAGCCGTAGACTGAATGGGCGGCTGTTTCATAAGTGAGCTTGGGACCGACATGTTGACGGCAGCGGCAGTGACTCCCCAAACTTGACTGATTCCAAACTGAACAGAACAGAACGTCAACGAACAGAAAAAACCTCTTCCACTAAGGCCACTGTACACTGCTGCGCCACTGATAGAGACACCACTTCCAGCTGAGCTAGAAAAACCGGAAATATGCGACCAGAGGATTGTGGGATTGTGGAGGACGTCTGGGCGCCTACGGCTAGAACGTCGAGTCTGTTACTGCGCATGTTCATAGGCCGCCCTGGCCTCCTCAGTCTCGCAGTATTTGGACGCACTTTCTGGCGGGAAGTTGCTTCCGCTGGGCTTTGCTGTTGAGACCCTGCGGCGAGGAAAGGCTGAATGAAAGGTTTCGCTCGTTAGAGTTGGTTTGAAGCCAAGGAAAATCGGGTAGTGAGGGATAAGAAACTGAGGAGATAGTGAAGGGCGGTTTGTCCAGGTTGTTGAAAGCTCAGAGTTAGCGTTTAATCGGAATAGAAATCCTGTTAATAGCACCTGATTAGCTCAGTTGATGAGGCTGAGCGGGTTGTGGTGAGGTATTTTTTGGTCACGTGAGGGCAAGTGGCAAGAAAAAAAAAATCCCCCAGGCGGCTTAGAACAGTGCCTGAAATCCGAACACTCTTAGGCTTTACAGTTCTTTCCGTTTCTGGAGACTGCCTATTAAAACATATTCCTGGCTGAAATGTTTGTATATAAAAGTCCATAAGTAATTATTAAGCACCACGCTTAGCTTTCTCTAAGGAGTATGGAATATTGTTGAAAGGCTTGTTTCCTCCAGGAACTTGAATTTCATTTAGTAAGTCTTCAAGGGCTTATAGAAGAGTAACTGAAATAATCCCAATTTACTAGTTGGGTTGTGTTAAAAAACATAGGCTAATTGGTAGTCAGAACACAGTCACTGTAGAAAGGGTTTTATAACTGCTGTGGTGGGGAGAGAAGGGACAGCCTGAGCAAAGTCTTGAAGTCCAGAAATAACATGGTATATATCAGACACTATGAAAAGTTTGATTTTATCAGTAATTTTTGAGTCAAGGAGTGTGCAAGTTCCTGAAGGGCTTTAAAGGTGCTGTTAATAGGATTAGTTCTCAAATTATTTCACCTGTATCCTAAAATTGGGCCTCAGCTGGGAGAAGAAATGAAATTGGGCAAGTCTCAATCAAGGAACAGTGGATAACTCAAGTAACCAATCAAGGGAGCAG
Organism: Delphinus delphis; assembly: GCF_949987515.2. NCBI lineage: Eukaryota > Metazoa > Chordata > Mammalia > Artiodactyla > Delphinidae > Delphinus > Delphinus delphis. The sequence goes on from NC_082684.1 coordinate 87,292,304, forward strand.
TTTTGAGCTATAAAGAAAAGGACTGTAAAAGAGTAGATAGAAATTTGTTATAAATTCATCAGCTCCAAAACTATGCTATCCAGAGGGAGTAAATCTGTTGGGAAGGCAATTTTTTCTGCTCGCGGCAACCCAGAAAATAGGAAAAAAAAAAAGTTTAATATAGCAGTGACTATAAGAAATACAGTGCCCTGAAATCTTATTTATGATGCTTTGTGATACAAAAGTTATTTAAAACATTTCCCCAGTCTTTGGGCTTTGTAAGGTCATCACTAAATCTTAGTTAACTGGTGGGTGAAGTTTAAACCAACTTAGTTAACTGGTGGGTGAAGTTTAAACCAGCTTAAGTTATCAGCTCTTGAAAAAAAAAATCAAAATGCTTCTATTCCTAGGAAGAAAATACGGTGGCCATTGGGCATAATTTTCTGGTGGTGGGATTACAAGGAACTAGGGGATGAGGTAAAGGCTGCATATATATTGATTTCATTTCCTCTCTATTTCATATGGTATTTAAGTGCTCCTGAGTCTTTTCCAGGCTCACGTTGCTAGGCAAGGTGGTTTTTCCTTAGGAGAGGCGCAGGTGTTTTTCAAAGTGAAATACTGGCATCAGCAGTATCAAAATCACCGGGATCCAAGGTAAAAATGTCGATTCGGTCCTTTCTATTCCCTGAGGAATTTGAGTTTGGGGTGAGGCTGGCAACCTTGCCTCTTTAAGAGACTAATGTAACGCCCAGTGCTCTCTCCCCCTCCCACCGGCTGGGATCGGAACCCTCCTGCGCCGCCCTGGCCTCCCCCTCCCCGGGCCCCTCCCCACCCCTCCCACCTCCACCCATCCCCGCCTCCCGCCGCAATCTTGGCGGGAAGACGCCAGCTGCTAAGCGGAGGGAGGATGTCTGGGTCGCGCGCGGAGGCCGAGGAGAAGGTGGGCTCCAGACAGCGACTCCAGGTGAATGGGAGAAAAGGCTTGTCCCTTTCGGGTGTGTTCCTGCCTCAGTCTTCGTGACGGGTGTGCCGGGCATAGGCCGAGGAGGATGGGAGGACTTGCCACCCGGCACCTCCTGACTCTAAAACTTTCCTGCTCCTTGGGGCATCTCTCAGTTTAACGGGTTTTTGGGGGTGTTGCTTTAAAAGATAAGCGGGGATGCCTGTCCTGGTTTTCCTCTGGAAAGTAGACCTTCAGCATTGAGGAAGATGCTTATCAATAACCCCCAAAATAGCGTCTGGCTGGGATCCGGAAGCCTGCATTTGCTTTTGCAGTCGTTATGGTCAGTTTCCCACTCTTGAAACAATTCCAGTTACTCAGTCTCCTCAGTTACAAATTGTCGTCATTTTTTTTTTTTTTTTTTTTGCGGTACGCGGGCCACTCATTGTTGTGGCCTCTCCCGCTGCGGAGCACAGGCTCCGGACGCGCAGGCTCAGCGGCCATGGCGCACGGGCCCAGCCGCTCCGCGGCATGTGGGATCCTCCCGGACCGGGGCACGAACCCGTATCCCCTGCATCGGCAGGCGGACTCCCAACCACTGCGCCACCAGGGAAGCCCCTGTCGTCATTTTTATTATTGGTCTGGCCGACTCATGGGTAAGAAATGTGTCCAGTATAATAAATAATTCTATTCAGGTTAATGAATTAGGTATCTAGATTTTGGAGGGAAAAAGGTTTCCTTACAGGCTATCAGTTTGGCTTTGTGTTGTCATTATGAAATAGGAATTAGATTTATGTATGCAGATCTGTAAGAAAAGGCTTAAAACCTGGAATTTTAATACTCTCTGTTTTCCTTTATTGACCTGAATAGGTGAATGAATATAAGGAAAACCAAAACATCGCTTATGTGTCTCTGAGACCGGTACAGACTACAGTTTTAGGAAAAACAGCTAAGGTGTATCTTGTTCCCTTTTCACTCAGTAGCTACAAGCCAGATCAACTTAAGCGCTCCAAATCCCTATTAGATAAGAATTCTAACAATGAAGTGGCATGTAAGAAATGTAAGAAGGCTGAAATAAAGAAAACTTGCAGAAGGATTTTAACCCCAAAGATGGAAGCCACATCTTCCAAGGCAGAATCCACTCTGCAAAAATCATCCTTAGATGTTCATGCTGAAAGTAACAAGTGGCAATACAAGAGCACTTCAGATACAGTGATTCTCAGTGCTGATACAGAAAGCAGCCAGGATGGAGACAGTGATGAAGGTACCACACCAGGCATGGTAAGAATTTAATTACTAGCTTATTCAAATTTTTCGTATTTAAAAATATGTTTTTAAGTTCTGATAAGCTAAGGTTATCAAGGGTCTCATTAGCTCAAACAGATTATTTTGTCATCTAATTTATGTTTAACTGAAATTTTATTCTTTAAATGTATAACATAACTTCCTTGGGTTAATTTTACTCTTGGTTTCGATTTGTGAAAGAGGGGATTGACTTAATCTTCACTCTGCTTCCCTTTTTCTTCCTCTCAGCTTATTGCATTTATTTTTGAGCTTACTTCTACTTTATGGTGTCATGCTCACCTTTACATATTTATGCACAGTGTACCAGAAGAAGCTGAGTTGTGGGACATATAGCATTTGAATGACTCCATGTCAGGTTAGGAAAATCACCATTAATTGATTGCATTCATGTGCTGAATATTTCCTTTAATTATGTAAAGGAGACAAGTGATGGAGTAGAGAAGATACGTGAGAAACACTAATTCTATTTAAAATAATAGTTCCATCAGTTTAAGGAATTAAGCATCTAATTCTTTTGGCTTCTATTGCCTGCCGGGAGTGTTGTACTTCATTTAAAGTGACAAATTTTATGCAAGACAAGGTAAAACCCTACCACATGATGAAAAGTTGATGGAACTAGAACAGAAAATGATGGTAGGGAAAGGGAGATGGGATAATTGAGGCGGTGTTGTAATGAACTAGGACCTGTGGTGGGACAGGGTGGGCTAAGTCATAAATGCGTTGGACTGGGGGTTGGAAGCCTGGGTTTTAGTCATGGCCGCTTCTAAGAAACCTTGTACCTTTAAGCAGATCACTTCTACTGTGAGGAAATTGGATAAGATTGGTGGTTCTCAAACTTTAGCCTATATCAGAATTACCTGGGAGGCTTGTTAAAACTCCTGTGCAGGGCTCCACCACCAGTTTCTGATTCAGAAATTTTGAAGTGGGTATAGAATTTGCATGTCTAAAATGGTTTCCTAGAGACAACGGTCCAGGACTGCACGTTGAGAACCAGTGGATTTGATTATCTCTTTGGCCTCTTGAACTGTAAGATTCTGAGTATATGAGGCTAATATAAAACAGATTTTATTTTGATGTAAGGTAAACAGGGTCAGAAATTAGAACATGAGGTAGGACTGGAGATAGTCAGAGTCATAAATGCTCAGCATATATTTTCTTAGGACAAGCTGAAAGAGCTCACATCTTTTTTTTTAAAAAAATAAATTTATTTATTATTTATTTTTGGCTGCATTGGGTCTTCGCTGATGCGCGCGGCCCCTTTCCAGCTGTGGTGAGCAGGGGCCCCTCCTCGTTGTGGTACGCTGGCCTCTCATTGCGGTGGTTTCTCCCGTTGCGGAGCACGGGCACTAGGTGCTCGGGCTTCAGTAGTTGTGCCTCGCCGCCTCCAGAGCACAGGCCCAGCAGCCGTGACGCACGGGCCCAGCTGCTCTGCGGCATGTGGGATATTCCCGGACCAGGGCTCGAACCCATGTCCCCTGCATTGGCAGTTGGATTCTTAACCACTGCACCACAAGGGAAGCCCGAGCTCACATCTTTTATAGAATATTTCATTCTTTTGTTCTCTTCCCTTTTGATAATTATCTTTTTGGGGTAAAATGGTTAAGGCTTTGTGGTACCATGCTTTAGGAAAAGTATTTAGTTTATAAGCTTATTTGTTCTCAGGTGAAGGATGGCTTCTGTCACATCAAAGACAAGTGCCTGTAAGTCTAGAATTTTATTCTCCTTTTCTGGGAAGTTTGCTAAATTTCATCTCTCAGTCCTTCTATTAAGTATTTTAATGTCATGAAGCATTTCTGAACAGTTTTAAAAAAATTTGAGAAAATTTTACACTTACAGAAGAGCTGCAAAAATAGTAAAGACAATTCTCCTATATCTTTCACCCGTCTTCAGTTTTTGTTACTATCATACATAGCATAGAATGTTTATCGAACTAAGAAATTAACCTTGGTACAGTGCTGTTAACTAACGTACAGAATTTATTAGGATTTCACCAGTTTTCCAACTAATATCCTTTTCCTCTTCCAGTATCCAGTCCAGGATCATACAGTGGATTTAGTTGTCATGTCTCTGTAGATCTGGAAACAGTTTCTCAATCTTTCATGACCTTGACACTTTTGAATAGTGCTGGGCAGTTATTTTGTATAATTTCCCTCAATTTGGGTTTATCTGCTGTTTTCTCATGATTAGAGTAAGATTTTGCATTTTGGGGAAGCATACCACAGAAATGAAAGTGCCCTCCTCAGTGCATCATATCAGGGTGTACATGATGTTGGTATTTTACTGGTGATGTTGACCATGATCATTTCGCTAAGGTGGTGTCTGCCAGGATTCTCTAATGTAAACTTACTATTTTTCCCTTTGTAATTACTAAATACTTTGAGGAAGATACTTTAAGACTATGTGAATATCTGGTTTCTGTCATCAAGCATATATTTATTTTTTTATTAAGATAGAATTCACATAACAAAATTTACTAAATTGTGTAATTCAGTGTTTTTTAGTATACACACATAAGGCTGTGCAGCCATCACGACTATCCAATTTCAGAAATTTTCATCACTCCAAAAAGAAACCACATACCTGTTAGCAGTGACTACAAACCCTATTCCTCCCTCCCTCAGCCCTGGAAACCACTAATCTACTTTCTGTCTATAGATTTGCCTGTTCTGGACATTTCATATAAATGGAATTATACAATATATGGCTTTTTTGGTCTGGCTTCACTTACCATGTTTTCATCATTCATTCATGTAGCATGTATTGGTACTTATTCCTTTTTATGGCTGAATAATATTCCATTGTATGGATATACCACATTTTGTTTATGCATTCATCAGTTGATGGACATTTGGGTTGCTTTCACTTTTTTGCTCTTAGGAATAATGCTGCCATGAGCATTTACTTGTGAGATTTTGTGTGATGTTTTCCATTCTCTTGGTATATACCTTGGAGTGAAATTGCTGGGTCAAATGGTAACTGTGTTTAACTTTTTGAGGAATTGTCAAATTGTTTGCCAAAGTGACTGCACCATTTTTACATAACCACTATGAAAAATCCAATTTCTCTATACCCTCAACAATACTTATTATTGTTTGTCTTTTTTAAAAATTAAAATCTTTAATTGAGGTAAAATACACAATGTATAATTTACCATCTTTACCATTTTTAAGTGTACAGTTCAGTAGTGTTATGTACATTTACATAGATGTAAAATGAATGTCCAGAATTCTTCATCTTGTAAAACTGAAGCTCTATACCCATTAAATAACTCCCCATTCCCCATTCCCCTACCTCCTTTCAGCCTGTGAAAACTACCATTCTACTTTCTGTCTCTGTGAATTTGATTGTTATAAGTACCTCATATAAGTGGAATCATATAGTATTTGTCTTTTGGTGACTTATTTCACTTAACCTAATGTCCTTAATTGTTTGTTTGTTTTTTTGCGGTACGCAGGCCTCTCACTGTTGTGGCCTCTCCCGTTGCGGAGCACAGGCTCCGGACGCGCAGGCTCAGTGGCCATGGCTCACGGGCCCAGCCGTTCTGCGGCATGTGGGATCGTCCCGGACCGGGACACGAACCCGTGTCCCCTGCAGCGGCTGGCAGACTCTCAACCACTGTGCCACCAGGGAAGGCCTATTTTTAGTTTTTTAAGGAACCTCCATACTCTTCTCCATAGTGGCTGTATCAATTTACATTCCCACCAACAGTGCAAGAGGGTTCCCTTTTCTCCACACCCTCTCTAGCATTTATTGTTTGTAGATTTTTTGATGATGGCCATTCTGACTGGTGTGAGGTGATACCTCATTGTAGTTTTGATTTGCATTTCTCTAATGATTACTGATGTTGAGCATTCTTTCATGCGTTTGTTGGCAATCTGTGTATCTTCTTTGGAGAAATGTCTATTTAGGTCTTCAGCCCATTTTTGGATTGGGTTGTTTTTTTGATATTGAGGTGCATGAGCTGCTTGTATATTTTGGAGATTAATCCTTTGTCAGTTGCTTCATTTGCAAATACTTTCTTCCATTCTGAGGGTTGTCTTTTGGTCTTGTTTATGGTTTCCTTTGCTGTGCAAAAGCTTTTAAGTTTCATTAGGTCCCATTTGTTTATTTTTATTTCCATTTCTCTAGGAGGTGGGTCAAAAGGATCTTGCTGTAATTTATGTCATAGAATGTTCTGCCTTTGTTTTCCTCTAAGAGTTTTATAGTGTCTGGCCTTACATTTAGGTCTTTAATCCATTTTGAGTTTATTTTTGTGTATGGTATTAGGGAGTGTTCTAATTTCTTTCTTTTACATATAGCTGTACAGTTTCCCAGCACCGCTTATTGAAGAGGCTGTCTTTTCTCCATTGTATATTCTTGCCTCCTTTATCAAAAATAAGGTGACCATATGTGCATGGGTTTATCTCTGGGCTTTCTATCCTGTTGCATTGATCTATACTTCTGTTTTTGTGCCAGTACCATACTGTCTTGATTACTGTAGCTTTGTAGTATAGTCTGAAGTCCAGGAGCCTGATTCCTCCACCTCCATTTTTCTTTCTCAATATTGCTTTGGCTTTGGGGTCTTTTGTGTTTCCATACAAATTGTGAAATTTTTTGTTCTAGTTCTGTGAAAAATGCCAGTGGTGGTTTGATAGGGATTGAACTGAATCTGTAGATTGCTCTGGGTAGTATAGTCATTTTCATAATGTTGATTCTTCCAATCCAAGAGCATGGTATACATCTCCATCTATTTGTATCATTAATTTCTTTCATCAGTGTCTTATAGTTTTCTGCATACAGGTCTTTTGTCTACTTAGGTAGGTTTATTCCTAGATATTTTATTTTTTTTGTTGCACTGGTAAATGGGGGTGTTTCCTTAATTTCACTTTCAGATTTTTCATCATTAGTGTGTAGGAATTCAAGAGATTTCTGTGCGTTAATTTTGTATCCTGCTACTTTACCAAATTCATTGATTAGCTCTAGTAGTTTTCTGGTAGCATCTTTAGGATTCTCTGTGTATAGTATCACGTCATCTGCAAACGGTGACAGTTTTACTTCTTCTTTACCGATTTGGATTCCTTTTATTTCTTTTTCTTCTCTGATTGCTGTGGCTAAAACTTCCAAAACTATGTTGAATAATAGTGGTGAGAGTGGGCAACCTTGTCTTATTCTTGATCTTAGTGGAAATGGTTTCAGTTTTCCACCATTGAGGACAATGTTAGCTGTGGGTTTGTCATATATGGCCTTTATTACGTTGAGGTAAGTTCCCTCTGTGCCTACTTTCTGGAGGGTTTTTATCATAAATGGGTGTTGAATTTTGTTGTAAGCCTTTTCTGCAGCTATTGTGATGATTGTATGGTTTTTATTCTTCCATTTGTTATTATGGTGTATCACATCGATTGATTTGCATATACTGAAGAATCCTTGCATTCCTGGGATAAACCCCACTTGATCATGGTGTATGATCCTTTTAATGTGCTGTTGGATTCTGTTTGCTAGTAGTGTGTTGAGGATTTTTGCATCTGTGTTCATCAGTGATATTGGCCTGTAGTTTTCTTTCTTAATGACATCTTTGTCTGGTTTTGGCATCAGGGTGATGGTGGCCTTGTAGAATGAGTTTGGGAGTGTTCCTCCCTCTACTATATTTTGGAACAGTTTGAGAAGGATAGGTGTTAGCTCTTCTCTAAATGTTTGATAGAATTCGCCTGTGAAGCCATCTAGTCCTGGGCTTTTGTTTCTTGGAAGGTTATGGGGATTCCGTTGTAGGTTATTTGTTGCTTTTCCCTTGTTGCTTTTAATATTTTTTCTTTGAGTTTAATTTTTGTTAGTTTGATTAATGTGTGTCTCGGCATGTTTCTCCTTGAATTTATCCTGTATGGGACTCTCTGTGATTCCTGGAGTTGATTGACTATTTCCTCTCCCATATTAGAGAAGTTTTCAACTATAATCTCTTCAAATATTTTCTCAGTCCCTTTCTTTTACTCTTCTTCTTCTGGGACCCCTATTATTTGAATGTTGGTGTGTTTATGTTGTCCCAGAAGTCTCTGAGACTGTCCTCAATTCTTTTCATTCTTTTTTCTTTATTCTGCTCTGCAGTGGTTATTTCCACTATTTTATCTTCCAGGTCACTTATCCGTTCTTCTGCCTCAGTTATTCTGCTGTTGATTCCTTCTAGAGAATTTTTTATTTCATTTATTGTGTTCATCATTGTTTGTTTGCTCTTTAGTTCTTCTAGGTCCTTGTTAAACGTTTCTTTATTTTCTGCATTCTATTTTCAAGTTTTTCGATCATCTTTACTACCATTACTCAGAATTCTTTTTCAGGTAGACTGCCTATTTCCTCTTCATTTGTTTGGCCTGGTGGGTTTTAATGTTGCTCTTTCATCTGCTGTGTATTTCTCTGTCTTCCCATTTTGCTTAACTTACTGTGTTTGGGGTCTCCTTTTCGCAGGCTGCATGTTCGTAGTTCCTGTTGTTTTTGGTGTTTGCCCCTAGTGGCCAAGGTTGGTTCAGTGGGTTGTGAAGGCTTCCTGGTGGAGGGGACTAGTGCCTGTGTTCTGGTGGATGAGGCTGGATCTTGTCTTTCTGGTGTGCAAGACCACGTCCAGTGGTGTGTTTTGGGGTGTCTGTGACCTTATTACGATTTTAGGCAGCCTCTCTGCTAGCGGGTGGGGTTGTGTTCCTGTCCTGTTAGTTGTTTGGCATAGGGTGTCCAGCACTGTAGCTTGCTGGTTGTTGAGTAGAGCTGGGTCCTAGCGTTGAGATGGAGATCTCTGGGAGAGCTTTTGCCATTTGATATTACATGGAGCTGGGAGGTCTCTGGTGGACCAACATCCTGAGCTCTGATCTCCCACCTCAGAGGCATAGGCTTGATACCCAGCTGGAGCACCAAGACCCTGTTAGCCACATGGCTCAGAAGAAAAGCGAGAAAAAAATGAAAGAAAGAAAGAAAAAATAATAAATAGAGTTAAGATAAAAAAATAATTATTAAAAATAAAAAAATGAAAAAATAATAAAGAAAGAAAGAAGAGAGCAACCAAACCAAAAAACAAATCCACCAATGATAGCAAGCACTAAAAACTACTTAAAAAACAAAAACAAAAACGGACAGACAGAACAGTAGGACAAATGGTAAAAGCAAAACTGTACAGACAAAATCACAGAAAGAAGCATACACGTACACACTCACAAAAAGAGAAAAAGGAAAAAAAATCTATATATATATAAAAAAAGGAGGAAGAGAGCAACCAAATTAATAAAGAAATCTACTAATGACAATTAACTCTAAATACTAAACTAAGATAAACATGAAACCAGAAACAAATTAGATGCAGAAAGCAAACTCTAAGTCTACAGTTGCTCCCAAAATCCACTGCCTCAATTTTGGGTTGATTCGTTGTCTATTCAGGTATTCCACAGATACAGGGTACATCAAGTTGTGGAGATTTAATCCGCTGCTCCTGAGGCTGCTGGGAGAAATTTCCCTTTCTCTTCTTTGTTCATACAGCTCCTGCGGTTCATCTTTGGATTTGGCCCTGCCTCTGCGTGTCGGTCACCTGAGGGCGTCTGTTCTTTGCTCAGACAGGACGGCGTTAAAGTAGCAGCTGATTAGGGGGCTCTGGCTCACTCAGGCTGGGGGGGGAGGGAGGGGTATGGAATGCGTGGCGAGCCTGTGGTGGCAGAAGCCAGCATGTCATTGCAAGAGCATGAGGTGTGCTGTGTGTTCTCCTGGGAAGTTGTCCCTGCATCACGGGACCCTGGCAGTGGCAGGCTGCACAGGCTCCCGGGAGGGAAGGTGTGGATAGTGACCTGTGCTTGCACACAGGCTTCTTGGTGGCTGCGGCAGCAGTCTTAGTGTTTCATGCCCATCTCTGGTGACCACGCTGAAAGGCGTGGCTTGCACCCGTCTCTGGAGCTTGTTTAAGTGGTGTTCTGAATCCCCTCTCCTCGTACCCCAAAACAGTGGTCTCTTGCCTCTAGGCAGGTCCAGACTTTTTCCTGGACTCCCTCCCGGCTAGTTGTGGCGCATTATCCCCCTTCAGGCTGTGTTCACATGGCCAACTCCAGTCCTCTCCCTGGGATCTGACCTCCGAAGCCTGAGCTTCAGCTCCCAGTCCCCACCCACCCCAACAGGTGAGCAGAGAATCCTCTCAGACTGGTGAGTGCTGGTCGGCACCAATCCTCTGTGCGGAAATCTCTCCGCTTTGCCCTTTCTAGTGTGTGGAAACTTTTCCTCCTTCGCAGCTCCCTCCCAGAGGTGCAGGCCCTGTCCCTATTCTTTTGTCTCTGTTTTTCTTTGTTGCCGTACCCAGGTGCGTGGGGAGTTTCTTGCCTTTTGGGAAGTCTGAGGTCTTCTGGCAGCGTTCAGTAGGTGTTCTGTAGGAGTTGTTCCACATGTAGATGTATTTCTGATGTATTTGTGGGGAGGAAGGTGATCTCCATGTCTTACTCCTCCGCCATCTTGAAGGTCTCCTCTAAGTTGTCCTTTTTTTTTTTTTTTTTTTTTGCGGTATGTGGGCCTCTCACTGTTGTGGCCTCTCCCGTTGTGGAGCACAGGCTCTGGACGCGCAGGCTCAGCGGCCATGGCTTACGGGCCCAGCCACTCCGCGGCATGTGGGATCTTCCCGGACCAGGGCACAAACCCGTGTCCCCTGCATCGGCAGGCGGACTCTCAACCACTGCGCCACCAGGGAAGCCCCTAAGTTGTCTTTTTCTTGTTGAATTGTAAGAGTCCTTTATGTATTCTGGACACTAGGTCCTTATTAGATATATTATTTGCAAATATTTTCTCTCATTCTGGGACTTTCTTTTCACTTTCTTGATAATGTCCTTTGACATACAAATGTTTTAAATTTAAATTTCATTTAAAAATTTTAATTCGAGGTCAGTTTATTTTTTCTTTTGTTGCTGGTGCTTTGGTGTCATATCTAAGAAACCATTGCCTACGCCAGGGTTATGAAGACTTACACCTATATTTCCTTCTGAGAATTTTATAGCTTTAGCTGTTAAATTTAGGTATTTGATCTATTTTGAGTTAATTTTTGTATATGATATGAGATGGGGTCCAAATTCATACTTTTGCATATGGATATCTTTTTGTCCTAGAACCATTTGTTGTCAAGACTCTTCTTTCACGTTGAATGGTCTGGACTTCCTTATTGAAAACAAATTCACCATAGGTATATAGGTTTATTTCTAGACTCAGTTTTATTTAGTTGATCTATTTGCCTATCCTTATGCCAGTTCCACACTGTTTTAACTACTGTAGCTTTGTAGTTAAGTTTTGAAATCAGGAAGTGTGAGTCTTTTAACTTGGTTCTTCTTTTTCAAGATTGTTTGGCCATTCTGTGTCCCTTGCATTGCCATATGAATTTTAGGATCAGCTTATCCATTTCTGCAAAAATGACATTTAGAATTTTGACAGATATTGCACTGAATCTGTAGGTCAATTTGGGAAGTATTGCCATTTTAACAATATTAAGTTTTTCAATCTATGAACATGAGATGTCTTTCCATTTACTTAGATCTTCTTTAATTTCCTTCAATATTTTGTAATGTTCTGTGTACAAGCCTTGCACTTCTTTGGTTAAATTTGTGTCAAAGTATATTTTTCTTTTTGATGCTATTATGAATGGTATTGTTTTCTTAATTTCATTTTCTGACCATTGATAATTATAGAAATACAACTTATTTTTGTATGTTGATCTTGTATCTTACAACTTTGCTGAAGTCATTTATTCTAATTTTTTTGTGTGGATTCTTTAGGATTTTCTACGTATAAGATTATGTCATTGGCAATAAAGATAGTTATATTTCTTCCTTTCCATTCTGGATGTCTTTTATTTCCTTTTTTGTCTAATTGTCCTTGCTAGAACTTCCAGTACAGTGTTTAACAGAAGTGGCTAGAGCAGACATATTTATCTTGTTCCGAAGTTTAGGGGAAAACCTTTCAGTTTTTCACCATTAAATATGATGTTAGCTGAGAAATGTATATTTTTAAAAAATTTTATTTCAAAGTGATTACAGATTCATAGCAATTTGCAAAAGTAGTACAGAGAGGTCTCATGTATTCTTCACCCAGTTTTTCCCAATGAGGACATCTTGTTTGTTTTTTGATTGAACCGGGCCCTTGGCAGTGAGAGTGCAGAGTCCTAACCACTTGGCCATCAGGGAACTCCCCCAATGAGTACATCTTAAATAACTACATTGCAATATCAAAACCAGGAAATTCATATTGGTATAAGGTGTGTGTATAGTTCTGTATCATTTTATCACATGTATAGATTCATGTAGCCACCACCACAATCATGATACAGAAATACTCCATCTCTACAAAGATCTCTGTTAGGCTACCCCTTTATAGTTATGCCCACTGCCCTCCCTCTCACCATCCTTAACCCCTGGCAACCACTAATTTGTTTTCCATCTCTACAGTTTTGTCATTTGGGGAATGTTGTATTTGTTTTCATACAGTTTGTAAATTTTTGGCATGAAGCATTTGTGGTACGCGGGCCTCTCACTGTTGTGGCCTCTCCCGTTGCGGAGCACAGGCTCCGGATGCACAGGCTTAGCGGCCATGGCTCACGGGGCCAGCCACTCCACGGCATGTGGGATCTTCCTGGACCGGGGCACGAACCCGTGTCCCCTTCATCAGCAGGCGGACTCTCAACCACTGCGCCACCAGGGAAGCCCCCAAGCATATTTTTAATTCAAGTTATTTTCCTTCTTTCGTTTTTTTAAAGATAGCATTTCTTTTCCTGTTTTATAGATGCAGTAACTTCTCAAGTGTCGAGATAATGGAATTAAAAAGATATCTATTTTCTATAATATATTTACTTTGACAGCCCACTTTGTCTGATATTCTTTGCTCAGTGTTTGATGTTGCAAGTTTTTGAGGGGTGCGTAATGGGTGAGAATAGTTTGAATTACACATACCTCAAAAAAATGTCTGATGATTTTTGTTAATTTTCTTAATTTTTCCTGTGGTAAGTAGAATCATTTAAATTTGTTTCTTTGATCTCCAAATGCACCATTTTGAAATAGATTCTTAGGAAGTTCTTGATGATGATGGTGGTGATGTTTTTCTCTGAGAAGCAATTTTAAAGGCAATGTCAAAATAACCTTTGCTGCCACTGTTATTTTATGTGTGTGTGAGAAAAATCTTTATTTTGGTCAAATTGATGCATGTACATATGTGTTTACATCATATAATTCCACGTGTGTGTGTATATGTATCTTACATAGAGGTAATTCCATATGTACACACATGTATACACAGGAACAAATCAAAACAGCCAACAATTTTCTGTCACATACCTCTCTATTTGTGGTTGCTGCTCAACAGACAAATTGCACTTTAAGCCATTTTAGCTTTTCTCCCCCACATTATCTATTGACTTACTATGGAAAGTGAAGTTTAAACATGTGTGCTGTCCCCTTCTCCCCCCACCCCATGTTTTCCCTTCCTAGATCCTTATTACGTATAGTCCAAGCTTTACCTGAGTTGCAAAATTTCTCTCAATGTAAATCACATAATTCTAATGGCTTCATGTGTATATATATATTTTATTCATGAAATATTTTCTGGGGCCCTCCATCTTCCTACTTCTTTCTGGACTGTTTTACTCTTTCTTGGCCTTCTTTTTACTGCTTTCCTTTAAATTTCTTTTATCTTTTATCTGTCCTGTGTTGGAGCTTCTGTAGCCTGGATCCTGTCTTTCTCTTTCTTGGTTTATTATCTCATTTTGGTGAAGTGCAGCTTATAGTAACTTCCTGAAAACAGATGTATGAAAGATAGTTTGCATGTCTGAAAAAGTCTTTATGCTTTTTATTTGATTGCTGGCTTAACTGGATTTAGAATTGTAAGTTGAAAATAATTTTTCCTTACCATTTTTAACACATTCTTCCATTGTTTTCTAGCTTCCTCAATATTGAGAAGTTAGTATCATTCTGATTCTTGGTTCTTTGTGGTCTATTTTTCCCTCTGCAAGCTTTTGGGATCTTCTCTTAACTCACCCATCTCAGGAACTGAGAAATTTTGTGATGATGTGCCTAGGCTTGGGTCTTTTTTCATTCACTGTGTTGCATACATGTCAGGCCCTTTTAATCTGGTAACTCATTTCTTCAGTTTTGAGAAATTTTCTTGTATTATTTATCTAATGATTTTCTCTCCGTTTTCTCTGCTCCTTTTTTCCCCCTACAACTATTAGTTGAATATTGGACCTCCAAGATTTTCTAGTTCAAAGTTGTCTTTTTTGCCCATGTGTTTCTGTTTCTTTGTTCTCTTTTCTGAATTTCTTTAACCATTTCAATGAATTTTAAAATTTCTGTTATTGAGTTTTTTCTTGTTTTGTTTAATAAAAAGATAACTTTGAGAAATAGTACAATTAACGGCCAGTAGGAAGTAATGTGCTATTAGGTTACACCACCTGACTTCTGACATCAGATCACTTGTTACTTAATTGGGAAGCCATACATATATTCTGTGATTATCCCAAACTCAGACTCTTTATCTCAATATTCAATGCAGCAAAGATTATGTCCTGTTTGGTAAGATAACATAAAATAATTAGAGTAGGTGCAATTCGGAGGAAAATATACATGTGGAGAATGCAACAACTAGTTTTGCGAGGCACTTTTGCTATGGATTATATAAAGTAACAGAATCTTTTTGGTGTAATTTCACAGGATGATTTTTCAGGATTGTCACCATACGAAAAGAAGAGACTGAAGAACATATCAGAAAATGCAAACTTTTTTGCTTCTCTTCAGTTGTCTGAGGTTTGTGTGGAGTTTCTAATTAAAACTGAGATACTATTCCTCTTGCCAGTAGGTTGATAAAATACTCATAGTATCAGGTTTCATAGTGTCAAATGAGGGAGGGTAAAGCTAGGAGCAAGATTTTCACTTAATAGAAAGAGGTTACCATATTTTATTGATTCCAAGACATTTTTTTTTGAAATTGGCATATTAAAACTATAACTGGCAGCTTCCCCTCACCCCTTTTTTGGTAGTACATAAGATAATGGTGTCTTATGAATAGTTGTCTTGGATTCAAAGAAACAGGGTATGTTCCAAGAGGTTGCTTTAACTAAAGGTTAAAGGTGAAGTGGGAGGGATGGGTTAAGGGATGTGTGGTAGAGGAGAGAGAGGACGGCTTTTTTTTTAAACTTTAAGAATAGATGCGAGGAACTTTCCTGGAAGTCCCATGGTTAAGATTCCGAGCTTCCATTGCAGGGGGTGCAGGTTCAATCCCTGGTCAGGGAACTAAGATCCCTTATGCAGTGTGGCAAGGCCAAAAAAAAAAAAAAAAAAGAATATATGGGAGTATGCTTTGTATAGGAAACTTTAAGGATAAGTGGCCAGAAGTATGCTAATGTTTTATAATCATTATTACTAAAGGTATAATTTACACTGAAGGTCTTCACACTGGGGTAAAATTTCTATGTATGAGAGAATAGCTGTTTAGGAGGGTATGTGATGTTTTCCCCCAAAATACATTAAATCCTTGGCTTTATTAAATAACTATTTGGTTTCTCTGAATACCAGATTCCTAAATATTCAGTGTGTATTTGCATCTTGAGGGGAGGGAGGGTGAGTTAATATAAGGGACTAAATTGTTGAGTCACTAACAGTTGAAAATTCATAATTTAGACAAAAGTATCCCTGATTTTGATTTTAGTTAACAGAAATTCTGATTTGATTTGTGGAAGTATAACCTGCAACTTTTCTGGAAAACACCAAAGTAGGATTGCCTGTAGTAGAATTTAAACTTTTAAATTTGTAGTATATTTGATAAATGTTTAATGTTTAATGATGTAAACTTGTTAGCAACTTGGTCCAAGGTATCAGAATGTCAGTACATTAGATAGTATTATATACTTGTCTTTATTATTGATAGTGTATTTGCCTCACGTCTACTAGAAGAACAGGTATCATATCTCACGGTTCTTTAGTTGCTATATAGATCTTGGTTTAGTGTGGAAACAGTAGCAGATACCTAATATTTTAGAAGGTAAGCTATGTAGTTATAAGATAGTGTTTTTTTACATGTGTATGTTTTGTGTATTTTGCAGTCAGCTGCAAGACTCCGTGAAATGATAAAGAAGAGACAGCCTCCTGAATCCAAAAGGTAAAAGATTTGGTTTACATTTCCTGTACCATGATATATTGCTGAGTTGTTTTATAATTTGAAAAACTGGTTCAACATAGTAAAATAAATAGCAGATCAGAAACTCTGTAATTTAATCTTAATCCTTTATAGGAACTCTGAGGGAATGCTACCTTTTAATAACTGTAGAGTTCTCATCTTCATCAAAGGACTATACAGGAAATAGAATCTTGAGAGCTGAATTTTGTTTATATTTATTACTGCTGCTAATGGAGGGAAATCTTTATTACCACTAAATTGTTCTTATTTTTGCCTGAGAAACTGTTCTTAAAGATTCTTCTACTTTATTTTTCTGGCTGTCTTTTTGCTTCTCAATTTGTTTTTTCTTTCCCATTCCTAGAATAAAGGAAGGAAATGAGCATTTGTTGCACATCTGTGAAATACAGTGCAGTGACCTAAAATTTTTATACTGCATTATCTCATTTATTTCTGGCAAAAATTTTGTGGGATAGAAAACAGGCTCAAAGAGGTAAAGTACTGATAATTTGCTCAAGGTCAAAGTAGTTCTTAAGTGGAAGCTTCAGGATTTGAACTCCAGGATTCCTTAGGTTAAGTTCTCTCCTCTTCATTTTAGCAGGGCTTATGTATAAGAGAAGAAACTGAAAATCTTGGCATCAGTAGACCATTTTTTTAGTGCTAGATGCTAATGAAATGTAGCATCATTTAATTGGTTTGATTCTCATGCAGGTTAGCTAGCTTGAGAAAAGCTAAACCTTTAATTATGACCAGGTATCCGCGAGTGTGGAAAATTGTTACAGGAGGAACATCATTAACACTGGAAGATAATAGCACCGGTTCTGTCGTCAATTGGTCATTAGCTTATATTTGCATATTTTTTATTAGCAAAGATTTTTTTTTTTTTTGCGGTACGGGGGCCTCTCACTGCTGTGGCGTCTCCTGCCGCGGAGCACAGGCTCCGGACGCGCAGGCTCAGCGGCCATGGCTCACGGGCCCAGCCGCTCCATGGCATGTGGGACCCTCCCGGACCGGGGCACGAACTCATGTCCCCTGCATCGGCAGGCGGACTCTCAACCACTGCACCACCAGGGAAGCCTTATTAGCAAAGATTAATGGTGTTTTTCTCACCTAAGTCACAGAATTCCAGCACTTAGTAGTTGTATAAGTATTAGTATCCAGTAGATAGAGCAGAAGTTATGTAATATAGAGGAAAGAGCATAGCTTTTGAAATTTGGCAAACATGATTTCAAGTTTCAATTCAGCAACTTATAGCTATGGTATTAACTTTGGACAATTTATGTAATTTTCTTTCCTTATCTGTAAAGTTGGCATTATGCCAATCTGGAGGGGTTTAAGTTTTTAAAAATTACTAAATATATTATACATACAAAGAAGTACATGTGAAGTATTTTTTTATTAATCAATTTATTTTTTAAAAAAATTATTATTTATTTTTGGCTGCATTGGGTCTGCGTTGCTGTGGGTGTGGGCTTTCTCTAGTTGCAGCGAGCAGGGGCTACTCTTTGTTGTGGTGCACAGGCTTCTCATTGCAGTGGGTTCTCTTGTTGTGGCGCACTGGCTCTAGGCACACGGGCTTCAGTAGTTGTGGCAAGTGGGCTCTAGAGTGCAGGCTCAGTAGTTGTGGCACATGGGCTTAGTTGCTCCGTGGCATGTGGGATCTTCCCAGACCAGGGATCGAACCTGTGTCCCCTGTATTGGCAGGCGGATTCTTAATCACTGTGCCACCAGGGAAATCCCCACATATGAAGTATTTGTATAGTTGAAAAAATAATAGTAATTCAAGCACCCATCCATGTACTTGCCATCCAGGTCAATAGAAATTTATAGTACCTCTTAAGGCCCTCCCTCCAGATAACAGTCATTATGTGAATTCTTATTTATTTATTTATTTGGCTGTGTGGGGTCTTAGTTGTGGCACACGGGATCTTTCGTTGCAGTGCGTGGGCTTCTCTGTAGTTGCGGTGCGTGGACTCTAGAGCATGCGGGCTTAGTAGCCCCGCAGCCTGTGGGATCTTCGTTCCCTGACCAAGGATCAAACCCGCATCCCCTGCATTGGAAGGCTGATTCTTAACCACGGGACTGTCAAGGAAGTCCATTATGCTGAATTCTGTGATAATCACTCCTTGCATTTATTTATAGTTTTACCACCTGTGAATGTATAGTTAAACAGTATTTTGCTTATTTTGTCCTGTTTTTTATATTGACATATAATGTGCCCTTTTTATATTCTGTGATTTTATTTTGCTCATTTTTATATCTTTATGTTTTAAAATTCATTCATGTTGATGTGTACAGCTTTACTTCATCATGTGTTTTCTTCTGTATGAATGTGCTATGTTGATGGACAGTTGAATTGTTTCTTTTGTCAATATCTCACTGTTTTGCTTATTATGGCTTTAAAGTAAGTTTTGACATTGGGTAGTCAGTCCTCTAACTTTGTTCTTCTCCTTAAATATTGTGTTAGTTCTTCTGTGTCTTTTGCCTCCCTGTATAAACTGTAGAATCAGTTTGTCAATATCTGCAAAATAACTTGCTGGGATTTTGATTGGGATTGCTTTGAATCTATAGATTAAGTTGGGAAGAACTGACATCTTGACAATATGTCTTCTTGTCAAAGAACATGGATAATCTCTCCATTTATTTAGTTCTATGATTTCTATCATCAGAGTTTTGTAGTTTTCCTCATATAAATCTTATAAATATTTTCTTAGATTTATGCCGAAGTGGTTTTTTTTTGCTTTATAATTTAAATGGGTTGTATTTTAAATTTCAAATTTCACTTGTTTCTTGCTGGTATATAGGAAATCAGTTGACTTTTGTATTTTAACCCGGTATTCTACAACCTTGCTATAATCACTTATTACTTCCAGGAATATTTTTATCCATTCTTTAGAATTTTCTAAATAGACTATCATGTCATTTGTGAACAAATACAGTTTTATTTCTTTCTTCCCAATCTTTATACCATTTATTTCCTTTTCTTCTATTATTGCATTAGCTAGAACTTTCAGCACAGTGCGATTTTTTTTTTGTTGTTAGTTAATTAATTAATTAATTAATTTTTGGCTGTGTTGGGTCTTCGTTGCTGCGCGCAGGCTTTCTCTAGTTGCGGCGAGAGGGGGTTACTCTTCCTTGTGATAGGCGGGCTTCTCATTGCGGTGGCTTCTCTTGTTGTGGAGCACGGGCTCTAGGTGCACGGGCTTCAGTACTTGTGGAATGTGGTCTCAGTAGTTGTGGCTCGCGGGCTCTAGAGTGCAGGCTCAGTAGTTGTGGCGCATGGGCTTAGTTGCTCCGCGGCATGTGGGATCTTCCTGGACCAGGGCTCGAACCTATGTCCCCTGCATTGGCAGGTGGATTCTCAACCACTGCGCTACCAGGGAAGTCCGACAGTATTGGTAAGGAGTGCTGAGAGAGGACATTCTTGCCTTGTACCTGATCTCAGTGGGAAAGCTTGGCATTTCTCACCACTAAATATTATGTTAGCTATAGGGTTTTTTGTAGATTTTATTTCGTTGAGGAAGTTCCCCTCTATTTTCAGTTTACTGAGAATTTTTATTCTGAATGGGTGCTGGGATTTCCCAAATGCTTTTCCTGCATTTATTGGTAAGATCATGCAATTTTTTTTCTCAGCCTGTTGATGGGTGGATTACATTAATTGATTTTTGTGTGTTGAGCTAGTGTTGCATACCTGGGATATATTCCAGTTGGTTGTGGTTTATAATACATTTTATACATTGTTGGATTCAATTTACTAATATTCTGTTGAGGTTTTTTGCATCTCGGCTCATGAGAGATATTGATCTATAGTTTACTGTTCTTGTAATGTCTGTCTGGTTTTGATATCACAGTAATGTTAGCCTCATAGAATGAGTTAGGTAGTATTCCCTCTGCTTCTGTCCTCTGAAAAAGATTGTAGAGAATTGGTTTAATTTTTCCCTTCAATGTGTGGTAGAACTCACTAGTGCACCCGTATCAGCCTGATGCTTTCTGTTTTGGAAGGTTATTAATTACTAGTTCAATTTCTTTAATAAATACAGACCTTTTCAAATTGTTTCTTGTATGAGTTTTGGCAAAGTGTATGTTTCAAGGAATTGGTCCATTTTATCTAGGTTTTCAAATATGTGGGCATTGAGTTGTTCATATTATTCCTTTATTACCTTTTTAATGTCCATAGGATCTGTAGTGAGTCCCCTCTTTTATTTTTTAAATTGGAGTATAATTGCTTTACAATGTTGTGTTAGTTTCTGCTGTACAACGAAGTGAATCAACTATATGTACACATATATTCCCTCCCTCTTGGACCTCCCTCCCACCCCCCACCTCCCCATCCCACCCATCTAGGTCATCACAGAGCACCAAGCTTAGTTCCCTGTGCTATACATCAGGTTCCCACTAGCTATCTGTTTTACACATTGTAGTGTATATATGTCAATCCTAATCTCCCAGTTCATCCCATCCTCCCCCCCACCCCCGCCACATCCACATGTTCGTTCTCTACGTCTGCGTCACTATTCCTGCCCTGGAAATAGGTTCATCTGTAGCATTTTTCTATATTCCACATTTATGCATTAATATATGATATTTGTTTTTCTCTGACTTCACTCTGTATGACAGACTCTAGGTCCATCCACATCTCTACAAATGACCCAATTTTGTTCCTTTTTATGGTTGAGTAATATTCCATTGTATATATGTACCACATCTTCTTTATCCACTCATCTGTCATTGGACATTTAGGTTGTTCTCATGTCTTGGCTGTTGTAAATAGTGCTGCAGTGAACATTGGGGAACATGTGTCATTTTGAATTATGGTTTTCTCAGGGTATATGCCCAGTAGGGGGATTGTTGGGTCATATGGTAGTTCTGTTTTTAGTTTTTTAAGGAAGCTCCATACTGTTCTCCATAGTGGCTGTATCAATTTACATTCTCACCAACAGTTCAAGAGGGTTCCCTTTTCTCTGCACCCTCTCCGGCATTTATTGTTTGTAGATTTTTTGATGATGGCCGTTTTCACTGGTATGAGGTGATACCTCATTGTAGTTTTGATTTGCATTTCTCTAATGATTAGTGATGTTGATTATCTTTTCATGTGCCTCTTGGCCATCTGTATGTCTTCTTTGGAGAAATGTCTATTTAGGTCTTCTGCCCATTTTTGGATTGGGTTATTTGTTGTTTTGATATTGAGGTGCATGAGCTGCTTGTATATTTTGGAGATTAATCCTTTGTCAGTTGCTTCATTTGCAAATATTTTCTCCCATTCTGAGGGTTGTCTTTTCGTCTTGTTTATGGTTTCCTTTGCTGTGCAAAAGCTTTTAAGTTTAATTAGGTCCCTTTTTTTTTTTTTTTTTTTTTTGTGGTACGCGGGCCTCTCACTGCTGTGGCCTCTCCCATTGCAGAGCACAGGCTCCGGATGCGCAGGCTCAGCAGCCATGGCTCACGGGCCCAGCCGCTCTGTGACATGTGGGATCCTCCCAGACTGGGGCATGAACCCGTGTCCCCTGCATTGGCAGGCGGACTCTCAACAACTGCGCCACTAGGGAACCCCCATTTGCTTATTTTTGATTTTATTTTCATTACTCTAGGAGGTGAGTCAAAAAGATCTTGCTGTGGTTTACGTCAGTGTTTTTCCTATGTTTTCCTCTAAGAGTTTTATAGTATCTGGTCTTACGTTTAGGTCTTTAATCCATTTTGAGTTTATTTTTGTGTATGGTGTTAGGAAGTGTTCTAATTTCATTCTTTTACATGTAGCTGTCCAGTTTTCCCAGCACCACTTATTGAAGAGGCTGTCTTTTCTCCATTATATATTCTTGCCTCCTTTATCAAAAATAAGGTGATCATATGTGCGTGGGTTTATCTCTGAGCTTTCTATCCTGTTCCATTGATCTATATTTCTGTTTTTGTGCCAGTACCATACTGTCTTGATTACTGTAGGTTTGTAGTATAGTCTGATGTCTGGGAGTCTGATTCCTCCAGCTCCACTTTTCTTCCTCAAGATTGCTTTGGCTATTCAGGGTCTTCTGTGTGTCCATACAAATTTTAAGATTTTTTGTTCTAGTTCTGTGAAAAATGCCATTGGTAATTTGATAGGCATTGCATTGAATCTGTAGATTGCTTTGGGTAGAATAGTCATTTTCACAATATTGATTCTTCCAATCCAAGAGCATGGTATATCTCACCATCTCTATGTATAGTATTGCGTCATCTGCAAACAGTGACAGTTTTACTTCTTCTTTTCCGATTTGGATTCCTTTTATTTCTTTTTCTTCTCTGATTGCTGTGGCTAAAACTTTCAAAACTATGTTGAATAATAGTGGTGAGAGTGGGCAGTCTTGTCTGGTTCCTGATCTTAGTGGAAATGGTTTCAGTTTTTCACCATTGAGAACAATGTTGGCTGTGGGTTTGTCATATATGGCCTTTATTATGTTGAGGTAAGTTCCCTCTGTGCCTACATTCTGGAGGGTTTTTATCATAAATGGGTGCTGAATTTTGTTGAAAACTTTTTCTGCATCTATTAAGATGATCATATGGTTGTTCTCCCTGAATTTGTTAATATGGTTTATTACACTGATTGATTTGTGTATATTGAAGAATCCTTGCCTTCCGGGGATAAAACCCACTTGATCATGGTGTATGATTCTTTTTTTTTTAAATTAATTAATTAATTTTTGGCTGTGTTAGGTCTTCATTTTTGTGCGAGGGCTTTCTCTAGTTGTGGGAAGTGGGTGCCACTCTTCATCACGGTGTGCGGGCCTCTCACTGTCAAAGCCTCTCTTGTTGAGGAGCACACACTCCAGACTCACAGGCTCAGTAGTTGTGGCTCACGGGCCCAGTTGCTCCACGACATGTGGGATCCTCCCAGACCAGGTCTCGAGCCCGTGTCCCCTGCATTGGCAGGCAGATTCTCAACCACTGCACCACCAGGGAAGCCCTTGGTGTATGATTCTTTTAATGTGCTGTTGAATTCTGTTTGCTAGTATTTTTTTTTTTTGGAGGAGCAAAAATCAGACATATCAAGTGAAAAAACCAATATGTGTAATTTTCAAGATCCATTTTTCATTTATAGTTAAGAAACTATAGGACAAACTGTTTGCTAGTATTTTGTTAAGGATTTTTGCATCTATGTTCATCAGTGATATTGGCCTGTAGTTTTCTTTTTTTGTGTCATCCTTGTCTGGTTTTGGTATCAGGGTGATGGTTGCCTTGTAGAATGAGTTTGGAAGTGTTCCTCCCTCTGCTGTATTTTGGAAGAGTTTGAGAAGGATAGATGTTAGCTCTTCTCTAAATGTTTGGTAGAATTCGTCTGTGAAGCCATCTGGTCCTCGGCCTTTAGTTTGTTTGTTTGTTTATTTATTTATTTTTGGTTGTGTTTGGTCTTCGTTGCTGCGTGCGGGCTTTCTTTAGTTTTGGCGAGTAGGGGCTACTCTGTGCTGCGGTGTGCGGGCTTCTCATTGCAGTGGATTCTCTTGTTGTGGAGCAAAGGCTCTAGGTGCGTGGGCTCCAGTAGTTGTGGCATGTGGGCTCAGTAGTTGTGGCTCATGTACTCTAGAGTACAGACTCAGTTGTTGTGGTGCACGGGCTTAGCTGCTCTGCGGCATGTGGGATATTCCCGGACCAGGGCTTGAACCCATGTCCCCTGCATTGGCAGGCGGATTCTTAACCACTGCTCCACCAGTGAAGTCCCTCCTGGGCCTTTATTTGCTGGAAGATTTTTAATCACAATTTCAATTTCAGTGCTTGTGATTCATCTGTTCATATTTTCTATTTCTTCCTGGTTCAGTCTCAGAAGGTTGTGCTTTTCTAAGAATTTGTCCATTTCTTCCAGGTTGTCCATTTTATTGGCATATAGTTGCTTGTAGTAATCTCTCATGATCCTTTGTATTTCTTCAGTGTCAGTTGTTACTTCTCCTTTTTCATTTCTAATTCTGTTGATTTGAGTCTTCTCCCTTTTCTTCTTGATGTGTCTGGCTAATGCTTTTTCAATTTTGTTTATCTTCTCAAAGAATCAGCTTTTAGTTTTATTGATCTTTGCTATGGTTTACTTCATTTCTTTTTTATTTATTTCTGATCTGATCTTTATGATTTCTTTCCTTTTGCTAAATTTGGGTTTTTTTTTGTTCTTCTTACTCTAGTTGCTTTAGGTGTAAGTTTAGATTGTTTATTTGAGTTTTTTGTTGTTTCTTGAGGTGAGATTGAATTGCTATAAAGTTCCCTACAGAAGTGCTTTTTTTGTGTCCCATAGGTTTTGGGTCATCATGTTTTCATTGTCATTTGTTACTGTGTATTCTTTTCTTTATTCTTTGATTTCTTTAGGATCTCTTGGTTATTTAGCAGTGCATTGTTTAGCCTCTATGTGTTTGTGGGTTTTTTTTTTTTTTTTTTTTTGCTATACGCGGGCTTCTCACTGTTGTGGCCTCTCCCGTTGAGGAGCACAGGCTCCGGACGCGCAGGCTCAGCGTCCATGGCTGACGGGCCCAGCTGCTCCGCGGCATGTGGGATCCTCCCGGACTGGGGCATGAACCCGTGTCCCCTGCATCGGCAGATGGACTCTCAACCACTGCGCCACTAGGGAAGCCCCTGTTTGTGTTTTTTTATACTTTTTTTTCGTTTAATTGATTTCTAATCTTACAGCGTTGTGGTTGGAAATGATGTTTGATACAATTTTTATTTTCTTAAGTTTGTGAGGCTTGATTTGTGACCCAAGATGTGATCTATCCTGGAGAATGTTCGATGAGCACTTGAGAAGAAAGTGTAATCTGTTGTTTTTGGATGGAATGTCCTATAAATATCAATTAAGTTCATCTTGTTTAATGTATCATTTAAAGCTTGTGTTTCCTTATTTATTTTCATTTTGTATGATCTTTCCATTGGTGAAAGTGGGGTGTTAAAGTCCCCTACTATGATTGTGTTACTGTCAATTTCCCCTTTTATGGCTGTTAGCATTTGCCTTATGTATTGAGGTGCTCCTATGTTGGGTGCATAAATAATTACAAGTGTTATATCTTCTTCTTGGATTGATCCCTTGATCATTATGTAGTGTCCTTCTTTGTCTCTTGTAATAGTCTTTATTTTAAAGTCTGTCTGATATGAGAATTGTTACTCTAGCTTTCTTTTGATTTCCATTTACATGGAATATATTTTTCCATCCCCTCACTTTCAGTCTGTATGTGTCCGTAGGTCTGAAGTGGGTTCTTGTAGACAGCATATGTTTGGGTCTTGTTTTTGTTTCCATTCAGCTAGTGTATGTCTTTTGTTTGGAGCATAATTATCCATATGTATGTTCCTATTACCATTTTTTAAATTGTTTTGTGTTTGTTATTTTAAGTCTTTTCCTCCTCTTGTGTTTCCTGTTGAGAGAAGTTCCTTTAGCATTTGTTGTAGAGCTGGTTTGGTGGTGCTGAATTCTCTTAGGTTTTGCTTGTTTGTAAAGGTTTTAATTTCTCCCTCGAATCTGAATGAGATCCTTGCTGGGTAGAGTAATCTTGGTTGTAGGTTCTTCCCTTTCATCATTTTAATCATACCATGCCACTCCCTTCTGGCTTGCAGAGTTTCTGCTGAAAGATCAGCTGTTAACCTTATGGGGATTCCCTTGTATGTTGTTGCTTTTCCCTTGCTGCTTTTAATATTTTTTCTTCGTATTTAATTTTTTGGGGGGGAATTTTTGAATTTTATTTTATTTTTTATACAGCAGGTTCTTATTAGTTTCTCAGTCCCCTTTTTTTTTTCTCTTCTTCTGGGACCTGTATAATTCAAATGTTGGTGTGTTTAATGTTGTCCCAGAGGTCTCTGAGATTGTCCTCAATTCTTTTGATGTTTTTTCTCTTTATTCTGCTCTGCAGTAGTTATTTCCACTCTTTTATCTTCCAGGTCACCTATCCATTCTTCTGCCTCAGTTATTCTGCTATTGATTCCTTCCAGAGTTTTTTTTATTATATTTATTGTGGTGTTTTTCCTTGTTCGTTTGCTCTTTAGTTCTTCTAGTTCCTTGTTAAACATTTCTTGTAATTTCTCCATTCTATTTCCATTATTTTGGATCACCTTTATTATTATTACTCTGAATTCTTTTTCAGGTGGACTACCTGTTTCCTCTTCATTTGTTTTGTCTGGTGGGTTTTTACCTTGTTCCTTCATCTGCTTTGTATTTCTGTGCCTTCTCATTTTGGCTCAACTTACTGTTCGTGGTCTCCCTTTCACAGGCTGCAGGTTCATAGTTCCCATTATTTTTGGTGTCTGTCCCCAGTGGGTAAGGTTGGTTCAGTGGGTTGTGTAGGCTTCCTGGTGGAGGGGACTGGTTCCTGTGTTCTGGTGGATGAGGCTGGATCTTGTCTTTCTGGTGGGCAGGACCACATCCGGTGGTGTGTTTTGGGGTGTCCATGACCTTATTATTATTTTAGGCAGCCTCTCTGCTAATGGGTGGGGTTGTGTTCCTGTGTTGCTAGTTGTTTGCCATAGGGTGTCCAGCAGTGTAGCTTGCTGTTCGTTGAGTGGAACTGGTTCTTAACGTTGAGATGGAGATCTGTGGGAGAGCTTTTGTTGTTTGATGTTACGTGGGGCTGGGAGGTCTTTGGTGGACCAGTGTCCTGAACTCCGCTCTCCCACCTCAGAGGCTCAGGACTGACATCCGGCCAGAGCACCAAGACCCTGTCAGCCACATGGGTCAGAAGAAAAAGAATGAAAGAAAGGAAAAAAAAAATAAAGTAAAATAAAGTTATTAAAATAGAAAAAAATTAAAAAATAAAAAGTAATTAAAAAAAAGGAGAGAGAAAGAAGAGAGCAACCAAACCAAAAAACAAATCCACCAATGATAGCAAGCGCTAAAAAGTATACTAAAAAACAAAATGGGGCTTCCCTGTTGGTGCAGTGGTTGAGAGTCCGCCTGCCGATGCAGGGGACATGGGTTCGTGCCCTGGTCTGGCAAGATCCCACATGCCGCGGAGCAGCTGGGCCCGTGAGCCATGGCTGCTGAGCCTGCGTGTCCAGAGCCTTGTGCTCCGCAACGGGAGAGGCCACAACAGTGAGAGGCCCACGTACCGCAACAAAACAAAACAAAACAAAACAAAACAAAAAACAAAACGGACAGTCAGAACCCTAGGACAAATGGCAAAAGCAAAGCTATACAGACAAAATCACACAAAGAAGCATACACATACACACTCACAAAAAGAGAAAAAGGGAAAAAAATTATATAAAATGTAAAAAGGAAGAGGGCAACAAAATCAGTAAACAAATCTACCAGTTATAATAAGCTGTAAATACTAAACTAAGAGAAACATAAAACCAGAAACAAGTGAGATACTGAAAGCAAACCCCAAGTCTACAGTTGCTCCCATAGTCCACTGTGTCATTTTTGGGATGATTCGTTGTCATTTCACAGATACCGAGTACATCACGTTGACTGTGAAGATTTAATCTGTTGCTCCTGAGGCTGCTGGGAGAAATTTCCCTTTCTCTTCTTTGTTCACACAGCTCCTGGGGTTCAGCTTTGGATTTGGCCCCATCTCTGCGTGTAGCTTACCTGAGGGCATCTCTTCTCCACCCAGACAGGACGGGTTAAAGGAGCGGCTGGTTAGGGGGCTCTGGCTCACTCAGACTGGGGGGAGGGAGTGGTACGGAATGCAGGGAGAGCCTGTGGTGGCAGAGGCCGGTGTGACGTTGCAACAGCGTGAGGCATGCCATGTGTTCTTCCATGGAAATTGTCCCTGGATCATGGGACCCTACAGTGGCGGGCTGCACAGGCTCCCAGGAGGGGAGGTATGGATAGTGACCTGTGTTTGCACACAGGCTTCCTGATGGCTGAAGCAGCAGCCTTAGCATTTCATGCCTGTCTCTGGTGTCCCTGCTGATAGCTGCGGCTCGCACCTGTCTCTGGAGCTTGTTTAGGCGGTGCTCTGAATCATCTCTCCTCGCGCACCCTGAAACAATGGTCTCTTGCCTTTTAGGCAGGTCCAGATTTTTTCCCAGACTCCCTTCCGGCTAGCTGTGGTGCACTATCCCCCTTCAGGCTGTGTTCACACAGCCAACCCTAGTTCTCTCCTTGGGATCTTAACTCTGAAGTCCGAGCCTCAGCTCCCAGCCCCCACCCACCCCGGTGTGTGAGCCGACAAGCCTCTCAGGCTGGTGAGTACTGTCGGCACCAATCCTCTGTGCAGGAATCTCTCCGCTTTGCCCTCTCCACCCCTGTTGCTCTGCTCTCCTCCGTGGCTCCGAAACTTCCACCCCCGCCAATCCCCACCAGTGAAGGGGCTTCCTAGTGTGTGGAAACTTTTCCTCCTTCACAGCTCCCTCCCAGAGGTACAGGTCCCATCCCTATTCTTTTGTCTTTGCTTTTCCTTTTTTCTTTTGCCCTACCCAGGTATGTGGGGAGTTTCTTGCCTTTTGGGAAGTCTGAGGTCTTCTGCCAGCATTCAGTATGTGTTCTATAGGAATTGTTCCACACGTAGATGTAGTTTTGATGTATTTGTGGGGAGGAAGGTGATCTCCACGTCTTAACTCCTCCACCATCTTTCCTCATTTCTTTTTATTTTATTCTGCAGCAGTGATTTCCACCATTCTTTCTTCTAGCTCGCTCATTCTTTCTTCTGCCTCAGTTATTCTGTTGGTGCTTCCTTCTAGTTTTTTTTTTTTTTTTCCTGTACCTGGGCCTCTCACTGTTGTGGCCTCTTCCGTTGCGGAGCACAGGCTCTGGACATGCAGGCTCAGCGGCCATGGCTCACGGACCTAGCCGCTCTGCGGCATGTGGTATCTTCCCAGACTGGGGCACGAACCCGTGTCCCCTGCATCGGCAGGCGGACTCTCAACCACTGCGCCACCAGGGAAGCCCTCTTCTAGTGTATTTTTCATTTCAGTTATTGTATTGTCCATCTCTGTTTGTTTGTTGTTTAGTTCTTCTAGCTCTTCATTAAACATTTCTTGTATCTTCTGAATCTGTACCTCCATTCTTTTTCTGAGATCTTGGATCATCTACACTATCATTACTCTGAATTCTTTTTCAGGTAGATTGCCATTCTCCACTTCATTTAACTGTTCTTCTGGGCTTTTATCATGTTCCTTAGTGTGGGATATGTTTCTCTGCTGTCTCATTTTGTCTAACTTCCTGTGATTGCGGTGTCCATTATGCAGGTTACAGGGTTGTATTTCTTCTTCCTTATTCTGCCTGCTCCCTGGTGGATGAGGCTGTCTAAGAGGCTTGTGCAGGCTTTCTGGTGGGAGGGACTGGTTACTGCCCACTGGGGTGTGGAGCTGGGTCTTGTCCCTCTGTTGGGCAGGGCTGGGTCATGCTGTGTGTTTAGTGGGCAGCTGTGTGGTCGGGAAGACTTTAAGTAGCCTGTCTGCTGATGGGTGGGGCTGTGTCCCACCTTGTTGGTTGTTTGGCCATGGTGTCCCAGTAATGGAAGCTTCAGGTTGTTGGGTGGGGCCAGGTCTTGGTGAGAAATTGGTGGCCTCCAGGAAGGCTCACACTGATGAGTACTCCCCAGAACTACTGCTGCCAGTGTCTTTGTCCCTGCAGTGAGCCACAGCCACCCCTGCCTCCAATGGAGACCCTCCATTATTGGCAGGTAGGTCTGGCACAGTCTCTTATGAGGTCACTGCTTTTTTCCCTGAGTCCTGGTGCACATGAGACCTTGTGTGTGCCCTCCAAGAGTGGAATTTGTGTTTCCCCAGTCCTGTGGAATTCCTGTGATCAAACTGGCCTTCAAAACCAGGTTCTCTGGGGGCTTCTTCTCCCATTGCCAGAAACCCAGGCTGTAGATGCTGATGTGGGGTTCTCCCTCCTGTGGTATAATTATTTTCCAGTTTGTTAGTCATCCACCTGGCAGATATGGGATTTGATTTTATTGTGATTGTGCCCCTTGTACCAGCTCCTTGTGGCTTCTTCTTTGTCTTTGGATGTAGGGTATCTTTTTGTAGCTTCCAGCGTGTTTTTGTTGATGGTTGTTCAGCAGTTAGCTGTGATTTTGGTGATTATGTAAGAAGAGGTGAGCTCAGTTCCTTCTACTGTGCCATCTTGTCTTTTTGTCTGGAAACTCCAGTCTTAGTGATACAGGTGTAATCTGGTCAGCAGCAACTCCATGAATCTGGGATTATATCTGAGTAAACTGGATGCTTGTTGGTCCTTTTAAGAAAGTGTCCTTGGAAAAGGTGTGAGTAGTAATCACAGAAGGTTCTCAAGAGCACCACTCACCTTGTGCTGTTTATTACAATGGATATGACTCAGGACCAGCCAGATGGGATATATGCATCAGGCAAGGGAAATGGCACGGAGCTTCCATCTCTCTCTGAGAGCATCACTATTCTAGCATCTCTCCGTGTTCACTGTCTCAGAAGTTCCTAATTTGCTTTTCCTTTGATGGATAACTTCCCAGGGTACAGAATTCTAGGTTGGGTTTTTCTTTTCTCTCAACACTTTAAATATTTTCACTCTCTCCTTGCCTGCATGGTTTCTGAGAAGATAGATTTAATTTCTATCTTTGTTCTCTGTAGGTAAAGTGGTTTTTCCTTCTGGCTCCTTTCAGGATTTTATTTTTGATTTTTCTGTAGTTTGGAAATGAATTGCCTAGTTGTAAGATTTCTTTGTTTGTTTTCATTTTTGTTTTTGCATTTATCTTGCTTGATGTTCTCTGAGCTTTCTAGATCTGTGGTTTGGTGTCTGACACTAATTTGGGGGAATTTTCAGTTATTATTTCAAATATTTTTTCTGTTACTTTTTTTCTTTCTTGTATTCCCATTATTTATATGTTATACTTTTTTGTTATCTACGTTCTTGGTTATTCTGTTCTGTTTTTTCTCCTTGCTTTTCAGTTTTAGAGATTCCTATTGAGATATCCCCAAGGTCGGAGATTCTTTCCTCAGCCATGTCCAGTCTATTACTGAGCCCGTCAAAGGCATTCTTCATTTCTATTATAGTGTTTTTGATCTCTGGCATTTCTTTTTGGTTCTTTCTTAGTATTTACATCCCTCTGTTGACATTGCTTATCTGTTCTTTCATGGTGTCTGTTTTATCCATTGGAGCCCTTAGCATGTTAATCACAGTTGTTTTAAATTCTTAGTGTGATAATTTCAACATTTCTGCCACGTCTGGTTTTGAAGTTTGCTCTGTTTCTTTAAATTGTGTTTTTTGCTTTTCAGTGTGTCTTGTAATTTTTTCTTGATAACTGGACATGATGTACCAAGAAAAAGTAACTGTTATAAATAGGTCTTTAGCAATGTGGTGGTGAGATGTTGGGGGAGGGGAGCATTCTGTAGTCTTGTTATTAGTTCTCAGTCTCTGACTGAACCTATATCTTTGGATTGTGAACTTCACAAGTGTTTTAGTTTTTTTCCTCTCTCCTTAGGTTGGACAAGATGGCAAGAGTGGGCTGCTGTTGGGTATTTCCCTTCCCCAGGTCAGTTAGCCTCTGACAATACCCTAGCAGGTTAGGCTCTGGTTAACTGATTTCTCCTGAGGGCAGAACAGAGTGCTGGCCTATTTCAAAATTCTTCCTTTTCTCCTCCCCCTGCTAGAAGCATGAGGAGATTTTCTCTGATATTTACTTTGAGGGCCTGGCCAAGCTCCTGGATATAAATCTTACAAAATTGTGGGGGTGATGCCCCCTTGAGGTTTCTTTTTTTTTAAGATTTTATTTTTAGAGCAGTTTTAGTTTCACAGCAAAATTGAGAGTAAGTTACAGAGATTTCCATCCGCTGCCCGACACATGCATAGCTTCTCCCATTATCAGAATCACTCACCAGAGTGATACGTTTGTTACCAAGGATGAACCTACCTTGATACATCATAATCACCCCAGATCTGTAGTTTACCTTAGGGTTCACTCTTGGTGTTGTTCATTCTTTGGGTTTGTACAAATGTTTAAAGACATATATCTATCATTATAATGTACAGAGTATTTCACTGCCCTAAAATCCTCTGTGCTCTGCCTTTTCATCCCTTATCACCCTCACCCCTTGCAATCACTGATTTTTTTGTCTCCATAGTTTTGCCTTTTCCTGAATGTCAGTCATGTATTTGGAATCATACAGTATGTAGTCTCATTCAGGTTGGCTGCTTTTTTTAGTAATATGCATTTAAGGTTCCCCCATGTCTTTTCATGGCTTAATAGCTCATTTCTTTTTTAAAAAATATTTTTATTATGGATCTTTTGTTATTTAGATCATTTCAGCAAAAAGATTAAGGCTAAATTACAATGGAACTGCCATTGACTAAGTAATGTGAGAGATCTACTTTTCTCCAACTACCAGTCTTTTTACTTTTTTCGGAGTTCAGTCACCATAGGTCAAATTCTTTTGGAGATAAATGTCAGTTTTAATAATATATGATATCAGGCTTTAGTTCTGTTTACAGTGCTATAAATATCTTTGTGACAAAAGATTTAGAGGACTTTGAAATTGGCACATTACTTATAATATTTTAATACTATAAAAGTTAATAATGAATGTTAAATTTACCAAAGACTTCTGGAGGAGTCTTTGGTAAATTTAACCAGTATTTAACCAAGTATATAACAAGTATACTTGGTTTTGTTTTATACCTCATTGTTAAGCTAAAGTGGTAACATTTAAGTTAAAAGGAACTGGTTACAGTCTTTTTAAGGCCATGGGCCAGAGATCATTTCAAATTTTTGGTCTTCATATTAGGTTTCATAGCAGTACAGTTTAAGTGTAGTTGATTTACAATATTATATTATTTTCAGGTGTACAACATGGTGATTTAAAATTTTTATAGATTATACTCCATTTATAGTTACTATAAAATGATGGCTGTATTCCCTGTGCTATAAATATATCCTTGTAGCTTATTTTTTTTGTACAAAGTGGTTTGTACCTCTTAACCTCCTACCCCATCGTGCCCCTCCCCTCTTCCCTCTCCCACTGGTAACCACTAGTTTGTTCTCTATATCTGAGTCTGTTTCTGTTTTGTTATATTCATTCATTTTATGCTTTAGATTCCACATGTAGGTGATAACATACAGTATTTGTCTTTTTCTGTCTGATTTATTTCACTAAGCATAATAGCCTCCAGTTTCAGTCATGTTGTTGCAAATGGGAAAACTTAACTTTTTTATGGCTCTGTAGTATTACATTGTGTGTGTATATATATATATATATACACACATACGTACATATATATATATATATATACATACATACCACATTTTCTTTATCCATTCATCTGTTGATGAACTTTTAGGTTGCTTCCATATCTTGTCTATTATAAAAAATGCTGCTATGAACATTGGGGTGCATGTATTTTTTTTTTTTTTGGCTGCACTGGGTCTTTGTTGCTGCGTGCAGGCTTTCTCTAGTTGCAGTGAGCGAGGGCCACTCTTTGTTGCGGTGCATGGACTTCTTATTGCGGTGGCTTTTCCTGTTGCGGAGCATGGGCTCTAGGTACACGGGCTTTGGTAGTTGTAGCACACGAGCTCAGTAGTTGTGGCATGCGGGCCCTAGAGCACGCGGGCTTCAGCAGATATGGTGCATGGGCTCAATACTTGCGGTGCACGGGCTCTAGGGTTTATGGGCTTCAGTAGTTGTGTCGCGCAGGCTCAGTAGTTGTGGCTCATGAGCTCTAGAGCACAGGGTCAGTTGTGGTGGTGCACGGGCTTAGTTGCTCCGTGGCATGTGGGATCTTCCCCGACCAGGGCTCAAACCCGTGTCCCTTTCATTGGCAGGCAGATTCTTAACCACTGCACCACCAGGGAAGTCCTGCATGTGTCTTTTTGAACGAGTGTTTTTCTTTTCTTTGCATAAATTCCCAGGAGTGGAATTACTGGATAATATGGTAGTTCTATTTTTAGTCTTTTGAGGAACATTTGTACTGTTTTCCACAGTAGCTGCACAAATTTACATTCCCACCAACAGTGTACAGAGGTTACCTTTTCTCCATATCCTTGCCAACACTTGTTATTTGTGGTCTTTCTGATGATAGCCATTCTCACAGGTGTGAGGTGATATCTCAGTGTGGTTTTCATTTGTATTTCCCTGATGATCTAATCGTTTCATTTGTGCCTGTTGGCCATCTCTATGTCTTCTTTGGGTCCTCTACCTATTGTTTAATCAGATTTTTTTTTGTTTTTGATGTTGAGTTGTATGAGCTGTTTATATATTTTGGATATTAATCCGTTATTGGACATATCATTTGCACAAATCTTCTTCCCTTCAGTCAGTTGCCTTTTCATTTTGTTGATGGTTTCCTTTGTTTTGCAAAAGCTTTTAAGTTTGATTAGGTCCCATTTGTTTATTTTTTGCTTTTGTTGCTCTTGCCTGAGAAGACACATCCAAAAAATATTGCTAAGAACAATGTCAAAGAGTGTAGTACCTGTGTTTTCTTCTAGGAGTTTTATGGTTTCAGGTCTTACATTAAAGCCTTTAATCCATTTTTTTTTTTTTTTTGCGGTATGCAGGCCCCTCACTGCTGCGGCCCCTCCCGTTGCAGAGCACAGGCTCCTGACGCGCAGGCTCAGCTGCCATAGGCTCACGGGCCCAGGTGCTCCGCGGCATGCGGGATCCCCCCAGACCGGGGCACGAACCCGCGTCCCCTGCATCGGCAGGCGGACCCCCAAACACTGCACCACCAGGGAAGCCCGGCTTTAATCCATTTTGAGTCTGTTTTTGTATATGGTGTAAGAAAATGTTCTAGTTCCATTCTTTTACATGTAGCTGTCTAGTTTTCCATGGAGTTTTTAACTCTCAGACTTGTGTACACTGAACCTCCAGCAATTGGTCAATTACAGTTCAGGCTTTCCTACCCTGCTGCTGGTTCCCATGATGGTTTCCATTTCTAAGTCTACTCCAATAAGCCATGACTTCTTGCATTTGCCTGTCTGTCTTTCCAATAGTAGGCTCAGCAGTTTCTACTGTGCCCTCATTTCTCTTAAGGATCCTAGAAGAGTTGATTTTTCAGTCTGTTCAGCTTTTTACTTGATAGACAGTGCAGTGACTTTCAAGCTCTTTAAATTTGGAACTGGAAACTGGAAGTTCTGAACTACTTTTTTAAAATAAAAAAATAATGCATAAAAAAGTAGGGTATGTATATGATTTTTAAAAGTAAACTATATGGAAGGCAATGCAATGAAACATTTAAGTCTCTTTCCTATCCTGGACCTTAGTTCTCCAGGCCTTTTCCCTAGAGGAAACCACTGTTAATAGTTTCATGTGTATTCTTCCATAGGTAATCTCAGCAATTACAAATGTATGTGTATATATTTTGTAAAAAAGCAAATGGGGGGCTTCCCTGGTGGCGCAGTGGTTGAGAGTCCGCCTGCCGATGCAGGGGACGTGGGTTCGTGCCCCGGTCCGGGAAGATCCCACATGCCGCGGAGCGGCTGGGCCCGTGAGCCATGGCCGCTGAGCCTGCCCGTCCGGAGCCTGTGCTCCACAACGGGAGAGGCCACAGCAGTGAGAGGCCCGTGTACCACAAAAACAAAAACAAAAACAAAAAACAAAACAAAACAAAAGCTAATGGAACCATATTCAACATGTGCTGGACCTTGTTTTTGCTTCTTGTATCTTAGAGTTCATGTCATATCAGCATACAAAAATCTATTTCTTTTTTTATGACTGCATAATATTGTCCTAGATATGTATGTCATAATTTATTTAACACCCCTCACTTCCCCATGATGAACATTTATGATGTTTCCAGGCTTTTAATTAAAATCAGTGTAGGGACTTCACTGGTGGTCCAGTGGTTAAGACTCCATTCTTCCATGGCAGGGGGCACAGGTTTGATCCTGGGTTGGGAAAGTTCCACATGCTGCGCAGTGTGGCGAAGAAAAAAAAAAAATCAGTGTAGCCATGTATATACATCTTTGCAATGTGTGAATATATCTGTGAGATAGATTACTAGATGTTATCTCCTTGATATTAATAAATACATATAACTTTTATGAGTATAACATGATTTTTTCCCCCACTCCTTTAGAAAGAAGCCTAAGAAGAAAGAAAATGAGACTGGATGTAGAAGGTCAATGCGATTACTAAAAGTTGATCCTTCAGGAGTTTCATTACCAGCAACTCCAACCCAGCCAATATTAGTAGCAGATGAAAATGTAAGAAAGAGTGCAAATATAATATATTAACCAATAAAATACTCAAAAATTTGAAGTGTTTGAAAGTAGAGTAAAAAGTCATTAAATTATGTTTAATTTGTGCATCATTAATTTAATACTTGGCTGTTGTATGGTTTAATGAGTAAGATTTCAAACTCATAAGAGACTGGCTTGGATTCTATATTTCTGCAGACTTACCCTGTGTGGGATTGTGGGTAAATTCCTTAGTCTTTCTGAGCCCCAGTTTCCCCATTTTTTTTTTTTTTTTGCGGTACGCGGGCCTCTCACTGTTGTGGCCTCTCCCGTTGCTAAGCACAGGCTCCGGGTGAGCAGGCTCAGCGGCCATGGCTCACGGGCCTAGCCGCTCCGCAGCATGTGGGATCTTCCCGGACCGGGGCACGAACCCTTGTCACCTGCATTGGCAGGTGGACTCTCAACCACTGCACCACCAGGGAAGCCCTCCCCATTTTTAAAATGACAACAATAGCAGAAACCTCTCAAAGAGGTGTTGTGAGGGATAAATGAAATAGTATCTATAAAGTTTCCTACATTTATATTAAGGACTTAGTAAGCAATAAATGGTAGTTATTAATATTATTAGTAATAAATAATATATGTCAGTAGTGATGGGGTTCTCTTACTGTAGTTTAATTTTATGCTATCAGTGAGTGGAAAGAGTTTTATTTAGCAAATTTATTGTCTAAATAAGATTATGAGTATATTTTTTATTCAGGAGCACCTACTGGTTTTTTTTTTTTATTGCACCTACTGTTTTTAATACTTTGTATGTAAGTGCTTAATTATAAATTGGAAGATTAGCCTGGTGCTTTGAGAGCTAATTGCAAATTAAGTTACTAGGGGAAGAGTAGCTTTCAAATTTTTTTGAAGCCTCCATCCATCCATGATAAGAAATACATTTACATTGAACCCGTTCCACACACACACACACACACACACACACACACACACACACACACACACACACACACACACACACACACACCTACACCTGAAACAAAACTTTTGTGAAATGATACTTATCCTTACTACATGTGATACACTTTTGTATTTCCTAGTCTGTTCTTTTCTCAGTCACTAAAACACACTGTTCGTTGTAATGTATTAAAATGATTTCATGACCTATGGGTTACAACCTGTGATTTAAAAAACACTGACATACAGTAAGAGAAAGACAAATATCATATGGTATCACTTAATATGTGGAATCTAAAATATGGCACAAATGAACCTATCTACAAAACAGAAACTCACAGAAATAGAGAACAGACTTGTGGATGCCGGGTGAGGGGGGCAGTGGGGGAGGGAAGGACTGGGAGTTTGGGATTAGCAGATGTAAACTATTATATACAGGATGGGTAAACAAGGTCCTACTGTATAGCACAGGGAACTATATTCAGTATCCTGTGATAAACCATAATGGAAAAGAATATGAAAAAAGAATGTCTGTGTATAACTGAGTCACTTTGCTGTATAGCAGAGATGGACACAACATTGTAAGTCAACTATGCTTCAGTTAAAAAAATAAAAAATAAAAAACACATAGAGTAATAACTTTGAGGTATGAAATTGCACTGATCTGAATCAATTCCCAGGTACTGGCAGTGTAACTTTGGACAAATTAACTTCTCTAAGTTTCATTCCACTGTCTTTATAATGTGATATCTCATTCACTGGATTATTAAGGGGATTAAATGAGATAATACATGTTATTACTTTACAGGATACTTGGCATTCATTCATTGAACAACTGTTTTTGAATGCTAACTATGTGTCACCACTGTTGTTGGTATTGAAAGTAAAGTAGTAAGAAATCTTAAGCTTACATTCTAGGGCAGAGCGACAACCAACTTTTTTTTCTTATTTTTTATAACAGCCTTTGTTACCTCCTGGGCCTTTAGAAATGACTTCTGAAAATCGAGATGATAACAGTGAACTATTTAAAGGATTTCTGCAGACTTGGGCAGAAGTGAGCAAGGTGTCACTTGGGAGGGTAAGCCCAAGCTTTTAGAATCATCTGTTAAGCAAATTTTAGTACATATATTAACTTAGTGCTTTGGTTTCTCCCATTGTTTCAGACAAGAAGTAAAAACACTGAGAAGGAGTTATCTAGCATTAAAAGGTGAGTTAAAATTCCTTGCCTTTGTTTTACATTTTCTGGGATCTTTATAACTTAAAGACTATACCATTACAGGAAATTTGAAAGAGGTGAGAAAAATTATCCATCGTATTTCTACCCTAACAACTGTTGTTTTTGTATATTTCCTTTCGTGTATCACCATATGCAATAAGCTTCATGAATGCATGGATTTTGTCTCAATAACCAGAAAAGTGCATTTCACATAGTATATATTCATTCAGTGTTTAATAAATGAGTGATATCACATACATTTTTACTTTTTTATGTTCTAATATATGTACAGTTTTGCATTATGCTTTTCTATTAACATTGTGGCTGCATGTTACTAGAGTCTTTAAATTTATTGAATAATTGCATAATATTTGATTTAGCAGGTAGAATTTACTTAACCTCCTCTTACTCCCTTGGTATTTGAAATTGTTTTCTATTTAGTTTTGATTGTTTGTATGTGTGTTTGTTGAAATTTATATCGTGATAGTGGATTATTTCCTTAGGATAGATTCCAGAAGTGAGATTAATGTGTCAAATATTATGGACATTTTCATGGCTTTTAGGAAATGCCGGATTGTTTTCCAAAATCTTTTTTAAAAATTTCTGAAAATCTTAAATGAATTTACTCTGCTGTTAGCAATATATATGAATGTATGTTTAACTATAGCCTCTTAGCTTTTATAAGTGAAAAATAGTACCCCATTGTTTAGTTTGATTTCCTTGGTTGCCAGGAAGTTGAATATTTTCCCACATTTACTAATTGTGATTTTACTTTTTCGAATCATCTTTTACTTGTTTTGACTACTGAGTTTGGTTTTACTTCTAAAATTTAACTTTTTAATCTTCTCAGCTACAAAGCCAATTTAAATGGCATGATCATTAGTGAAGATACTGTTTATAAAGTTACCAAAGGCCCAATATTCTCAATGGCTCTCCACCCATCAGAAATTAGAACTTTGGTGGCAGCTGGGGCCAGATCTGGACAAGTTGGGCTTTGGGATTTGGTAAGTTATTATTAATTGTTTTGAAGATATTAACATTTGAAGCAAATAGTCTGCGAAAGAATAGCCTAGAGCCATGTGTTTCTAGATGTTACTTGAGATTTATAGTTTTGTGCTTTGTGATTCCAAATTTTAGAAACCTAGAGGAATTTAAATTTGCTTTGTAGAACTTTAACATTTTTAGCTTGAATATCTTTAGTCATCTGGGCATAAATTCCTGCCAGGAAAGTTTATTACAACTTTAAATGTGTATATGAAAAGATCATACAAAGTTCTTAGGTTTCTAATTATGTTTAAAATATAGTTTCCAAGCTGGATCAAAATATCTTCCCAAGGATCTTCTTAGGATGATCCTAGTAATTTTTTTTTTAAATTAATTTAGTTTTTGTCTATTTATTTTTGGCTGCATTGGGTCTTCATTGCTGCATGTGGGCTTTCTCTAGTTGCAGGGAGCGGGGGCTACTCTTCATTGCGGTGCGCGGGCTTCTCATGGTGGTGGCTTCTCTTGTTGCAGAGCATGGGCTCTAGGCACGCAGGCTCAGTAGTTGTGGCACATGGGCTCAGTAGTTGTGGCTCACGGGCTCTAGAGCACAGGCTCAGTAGTTGTGGCGCATGGGCTTAGTTGCTCTGCGGCATGTGGGATCTTCCCGGACCAGGGCTCGAACCCGTGTCCCCTGCATTGGCAGGTGGATTCTTAACCACTGCACCACCAGGGAAGCCCCCTAGTCATTTTTTGATGAGTTAGAAACAGATATTGAATTTCATTCATTGTACATATAATAATGCATTGATTGCTTTCAGTATTTACAGAATTGAAAAAAGCCGAGTTAATGTTCTCTGAACTTAGTTTTTAATTGGGGAAGTAGAACAAAGACCTGAAAAATGCCATAAGGACAATTAATAGAGATGGAGAAATCATGGTGACTTGCAGTGGTTTGAGGTTAATAAATAAAATGGATTTTGTAAGTGAGAAGAGAAGAAATGAAAACCAAATTCTCTCTTATTTTGGGAGCATAGGTTCTCCCTTATTTTGATAAAATGTGAGTGGGGGTAGGAGGTGAAAGGATTTGGTAAAGAAAACAGAAGCAGAGAAGTGGGAAGAGGACCAGAAACGGTATAAGGTTGTATAAGCTAAGAGATGAATTTCAAGCATCGGAGTTTGACAGGGCTTTTTTTTTTAGATGAGTTAAAAAGAATGGGAACAGAAAAAGGGCCATTAGTTTTGAAAATAAGGTATCATAAGTGAGCTGAGAGAATAGCTTCAACAATAAGGTAAGAAAGGAACACAGACTTTAGGAGATTAAAAAAAGTATGGGGTGGAAGAAGAAACGGAAGCAATGGATAGACTATTTGTTGAAGAACTTAGAAAAGGAAAAATAGAGAATTAGCATAGTCAAGTGAAGATATTTTCAGGGTGTGTTGAAGATATGTAGGAAAGTCCCTTTGTCATGTCTTTTCTGGTGACTCCAAAAATCTGTATTATTGGGTGTCTGTAGTCCAATATTTTTATCAACTTTCTAATTTTTCAGGACACCTGGCTATCTCATTAACAGACTGAGCTAGTCTAAAACCATTATCTTGGCTATCCTGTGCTCACTCCGAAACTCCCCTCGTTTTTTAAAAAAAAGTTTAGCGTTATTGAGGTATAATTAACATTTTATAAAATCTACACATTTAAAATGTACAGTTTAATGATTTTTAATAAGTTTATTGAGTTGTGTAAATATCACCATAATTCAGTTTTAGAACATTTTCATCATTCCTATAAGATTCCTCGTGGCTACTTACATTTAATCCCTGTTTCTACCCTTATCCCCAGGCAAATCTCCACAAATTTGCACTTTTTGGACATTTCATATAAATAGAATCATAAAATATGTGGTCTTTTATATTGGCATTTTTCTTTTAGCATAGTTTTTTTTTTAATTAATTAATTTATTTATTTTGGCTGCATTGGGTCTTAGTTGAAGCATGTGGGGTCTTTGTTGAGGCATGCGGGATCTTTTGTTGAGGCGTGCAGGATCTTTCATTGAGGCATGGGCTTTTTGTTGTGGTGCGCAGGCTTCTCTCTAGTTGTGGCATGTGGGTTTTTCTCTAGTTGTGGTGTGCAGGCTCCAGGGCTCGTGGGCTCTGTAGTTGTGGCACGTGGACTTAGTTGCCCCACAGCATGTGGGATCTTAGTTCCCCAACCAGAGATTGAACCTGTGTCCCCTGCATTGGGAGGTGGATTCTTTACCACCGGACCACCAGGGAAGTCCCTCTTTTAGCATAGTTTTAAGGTTTATCTGTTTTATAGCATCTATCAGCACCTCATTCTTTTTTTATTGCTGAATAGTATTCCATTGTTTGATTTTACCACATTTTGTTTATCCATTCATCATTTGACAGACATTTGGGTTGTTTCCACTTTTTGACTATTCTGAATAATTCTACTATAAACATTTGTGTACACATTTTTGTGTAGGTCTGTGTTTTCATTTCTCTTGGGTAGGTATCTGGGAGTAGAATTGCTAGGTCATATGGTAACTGGTTAACATTTGAGGAACTGTCACCCTGCTTTCCAAAGTGGCTGCATCATTTTCTATTCCTACCAGCAATGTATGAGGGTTCAAATTTTTCTACATGCTCACCAACATTTATTATTATCTGTCTTTTCGATTATAGCCTTTCAAGTGGGTGGTATCTTCCTAGTGAAGTTGTATCTCCATGTGGTTTTGATTTGCATTTCTCTAATGACTAATGATGTTGAGAATCTTTTCCTGCCATTTGGATATCTTTGGTGAAATGTCTATTCAAATCTTTTGTCAATTTTTTATTGGGTTGTTTGTCTTCTTGTTGAGTTGTAAGAGTTCTTTGTATATTCTAGATACACATCCTTATCAGATATGTGATTTGCAAATATTTCTTCTTTTCATCTTCTTAATGCTATCTTTTGAAGTGCAAATTTTTGAATTTTGGTGATGTCCGATTCATCAAGCTTTTAATGGACTGTGTTTTTGGTGTCATATCTAAGAAATCTTTTGTGTAGCCCAAAGTCTTAAAGATTTTCTCCTGTGTTTTTTTGTAAAAATTTTATAGTTTCAGCTTTCACATTTAGTTCACTGATCCATCTTGAATTGTTCTTTTTGAATTATTTTTGTATATGCTGTAAGGTAAGGGCCCAAGTTCATCTTTTTGTATGTGTATATCCAGTTGTCTCAGCACTATTTGTTGAAAAGACTTTTACCTCATTGTATTGTCTTGGCAGTCCCTCAGTTTTCCTCTTAACCTTCTGTCAGATTCCTAGTCTCACCTAGGATCAAAAGATGAGCTGTCATTTATTCGGTCACCCCACCCATTCATTCATTCCACACTTATTGAGTATTTTGTGCTAAGTACTCTTTTTTTTAATAAATTTATTTCTATATTTATTTTTTGGCTGTGTTAGGTCTTTATTTTTTGGCTGTATCAGGTCAAGCCTGCGTGTGGGCTTTCTCTAGTTGCGGCGAGCAGGGGCTACTATTTGTTGCGGTGCGCGGGCTTCTCATTGCGGTGGCTTCTCTTGTTGTGGAGTACGGGCTCTAGGTGTGTAGTCTTCAGTAGTTGTGGCACGCAGGCTCAGTAGTTGTGGCTCACAGGCTCTAGAGCACAGGCTCAGTAGTTGTGGTGCATGGGCTTAGTTGCTCCGCGGCATGTGGGATCTTCCCGGACCAGGGCTCAAACCTGTGTCCCCTGCATTGGCAGGCAGATTCTTAACCACTGAGCCACCAGGGAAGTCCCCTAAGTACTATTCTAATGACTCCCCATCCATATTTGTGAGGAAGGATTGTCTCTGTCCTTATGGAGTTTAGAATTTAGTGGCAAAAGCAGCATGAATGAAATAATTACATGTTTGATAAGTGGAGTGAATTATATACTATGATTAATGGTGTGGAGGAAAAGTAGTGTTATAAAAACACATAACAGGGGAACTGGCCTGATTTTGAGGATCAGGGAAGGCTTCCCTGAGGAAGTGAGAATTGAGTTGAGATTTGAAAGCTAAGTAGGAGTAAGCCAAGCAAAGAAAGGGAAAAGAGCATTTCACACAAGAGGAACAGCATGTCAAGGACCTTAGGCAGGAGGATACCGGCTTGATACATTTAAGGACCTGAAGAATGCCTCTGAAAGAATGCCTCTGTGGCTAGAGCATAAACAGCAGAGGCATAAACGGAAGGGATGAGTGGAATAGGGGGAAGCTGTACAGGTGGGTAGAGGTAAGATGTATAGCTTTATACATAAAGCCTCTGTAACAACTTCCTACAAAACAAACATTGAATACTATTTTCATTTTTCACCTTTTCTCACAAAAGCAAAAATCTTCTTTGGATTCCCTTCAGTTAGCAAAAATAGGTACTAATATAGGTGTTTTGTAAGAGCAAAGTGGCATAAAGTGAACTTTTGAAAAGTGGGGGATACATGTATTTATTTTTAAATTAATTAAAATAGAAAATTCAGTTCTTCAGTTACACCAGGCACATTTCAAGTGCTTAATAGCCACACATGACTAGTGGATACCATATTGGACAGTGCATACATAAAACATTTTTGTCATCTCAGAAAGTTCTTTTGGACAGTGCTGCTGTGGAGCAAGCTAATATCAACATTAATTTGGTAAAATAAGACTCAAAGATAAGGTGATAAAACAACAGAATGAAATGAAAAAGGAGACTGTAGAACTAAGGAAACAATTTGAAGATCAGTGAAACTAATAAATTAGACAAAAGGAACAGAATAGACATGGCTGAAAATGAAATTATAGATATTAAAGGAAATATCTGAGGTAATCTCAAACACAGATGAAAAAAGTTTTATGAGAAAAGCCAATAGAAAAGGAAAGCCAGGACTTCCCTGCTGGTGCAGTGGTTAAGAATCTGCCTGCCAATTCAGGGGACACGGGTTCAATCCCTGGTCCAGGAAGATCCCACATGCCGTGGAGCAACGAAGCCCGTGTGCCACACCTACTGAGCCTGCACTCTAGAGCCCATGAGCCACAACTACTGAAGCCTGTGTGCCACAACTACTGAAGCCCATGTTCCTAGAGCCTGTGCTTCGCAACAAGAGAAGCCACTGCAATGAGAAGCCTGCGCACCACAATGAAGAGTAGCCCCCACTTGCCATGACTAGAGAAAGCCCGTGTGCAGTAGCAAGACCCAAGGCAGCCAAAGATAGATAGATAGATAGATAAATAAATTCATTAAAAAA
This sequence comes from Delphinus delphis, assembly GCF_949987515.2. NCBI lineage: Eukaryota > Metazoa > Chordata > Mammalia > Artiodactyla > Delphinidae > Delphinus > Delphinus delphis. The sequence goes on from NC_082684.1 coordinate 87,337,067, forward strand.
AAAAAGGAAAGGAAAGCCAGTCAAAGATGACCCAACAAATGTAACAGAAAATATATTCAAAGAGAACTTTTCTGAAAAGACAGAATTGGATTGACAGATTTGAGTGTGTATGCCATGTTCTAGGAAGATTTGGACTTAAATGATAAAGAATTCTTTAGGCAGGAAAAACAAATTATATTCAAGGGGAAAAGCCAGATTTGCCTCAGTTTTCTACAGCAACATTTCATGTAATGTCTACAAAGTTCTGAGAGAAGGAAGTGTGGCCTGGAATAAATACCCAGCCCAAGATATTATTCTAATGTAAAGACAGCAGGTAGGTCTTTTCACATCTGAAAAAACTCAAGAAATTGAAGACCTGTGAGTTCATCTGGAAAAAACTGCTTGATAGCAAATCTTGGCCAGTTGAAAGTAAATCAAAATTAAGGATTCAGGAATGGAGAAGCTTGACAGAAAAATTGATGATGAGTATTGAATCCATTTAAATACAGAACTGGGACTTCCCTGGTCCAGTGGTAAAGAATCTGCCTTCCAATGCAGGGGACGTGGGTTTGATCCCTGGTTGGGGAGCTAAGATCCCACATGCTGTGGGGCAACTAAGCCCGCGGACCTCAACTAGAGAGCCTACGTGCCGCAAACTACAGAGCCCACGCACCACAACTAGAGAGAGAGAACCCGCACGCCACAACTAGAGAGAAACCCGCGTGCCACAATGAAGAGCCTGTGTGCTGCAATGAAAGATCCCACGTGCTGCAATCAAGATCCCATGTGCCGCAACTATGACCTGACGCAGCCAAAAATAAATGAAATAAATAAATAAATATTTAAATACAGAACTAATATTAAACAGCCATATGAATTATGGTTACAGAACTGGATATGAATGTTGTTAACCTGGAAAAAACAAAAAAACAAAATATAGAGATGGAGAAAGGGGAGATTGGAGGAGGAGTGAGAATAATGTTCTCAGTCAATAGAAATTGTCTAAAATTGAGACATATATAGTTAAATAAAAAAGCGTAATGACTAAAACTGCTTTATATTTTCTACTTTTTCCTTCTTAGGAGATAGCTCTTGTAAAGAAATACTCGAAGTTCAAAAATTCCTTCAGCTTGATTTTCTTTTATTATTTTAAAGTATAGTTAAAATTTTTTTTATATTTATTTATGGCTGCATTGGGTCTTCATTGGTGTGTGTGGGCTTTCTCTAGTTGTGGCGAGCGGGGGCTACTCTTCATTGTGGTGCGTGGACTTCTTATTGTGGTTGCTTCACTTGTTGCAGAGCATGGGCTCTAGGCATGTGGGCTTCAGTAGTTGTCGCACACGGGCTCAGTAGTTGTGGCTTGAGGGCTCTAGAGTGCAGGCTCAGTAGTTCTGGCACATGGGCTTAGTTGCTCCACAGCATGTGGGATCTTCCTGGACCAGGGCTTGAATCCGTGTCCCCTGCATTGGCAAGTGGATTCTTAACCACTGCACCACCAGGGAAGCCCCTAAAGTATAGTTAAATTTAATACTACTTAAAGTGGCCTTTTTTTTTCTCTAAATTTCTTCTCTGTCCTTCTATCTGTATAAGTAAGTACATGTAAAGACATCTTTAATGATCACTTAGTATTTTAATGATAATTTTGGTAAATTTTAGGTTTTGAATGGTTTTTCAAAACTTTTGTCTTTGTATATTTCTTTGTATATTTGTTTGAGTTCCTTATAACAATGGAGAGTTTTGTTTTTCTAAAAAATATATGCTATAGACAAATATGCCAAAATGTTAACAGTGGTTAACTCTGGGTAGGAGGAGGAGTTTGTGTGATTGTAATTTTTTTCCTTCCTTCTCTTTTCATGTTTCTTTATTTTCTTTAAATTTTTTTCTCTTTATTTAAAAACTTAAATAAAAAAGACGAAAACAAAAGTGTTTGAGTATTTCAGAGCCGACTAAGCTAGATTTAGAGATGAAAGTTGTTCTGGTTCATAATATGACATACTGCATAAGAATATAACATCAAAATCCAAAAAATGATGATTTCGGAGTTGTTAATCCAGTTGTGGAAACGATAATCCTTAGAAGTAGTAATATCACTACTGAAATTCAAGTACATGTATTTTTTAAAATAAATTTATTTATTTATTTATTTTTGGCTGCTATTTATTTATTTATATTTGGTTGGGTCTTCGTTGCTGTGCATGGGCTTCTCGTTGCAGGGGCTTCTCTTGTGTAGTACGGGCTCTAGGCTCGTGGACTTCAGTAGTTGTGGCATGTGGGCTTACTAGTTGTGCCTCGCAGGCTCAGTAGTTGTGGTTTGCAGGCTCTAGAGCGCAGGCTCAGTAGTTGTGGCGCATGAGCTTAGTTTCTCTGCGGCATGTGGAATCTTCTCAGACCAGGGCTGAAACCCATGTGCCCTGCATTGGCAGGTAGATTCTTAACCACGGCGCCACCAGGGAAGTCCCTCAAGCACATGCATTTTTCATGGGGCATTTAGGGGTTAAAATATTTTTAAAACTATCATTTTGTGCCAGGACCAAACACCTTATGAAAATTGAGCTGAGAATGACATACTCGTATAGAAACACACTTAGCAAGCAAAGTGGGAGTGGTATTGATAGAAGTTTTGGTAGTAAGGAATTATCCTGCATGTGAAATAAAAGTAAATTTCACATTTCCTGAGAATTTTATGAACTGAAGTCATTATAAGCAGTAATTTTTTTCCCTCTGTATTATGAAAAACTAGTTGGTTAGTTGCAAAAAGCTGGAAACTATTAAAATAAATGTGACTTAATTTTGTTGGATTGAAAATTAGGAAAAAGTAACTTAGTGAGAGTCTAAAGTTTCTAGTTCTGACTTTCTGAGTGGGAAGGTGGGTACAATTATAGACTAAGACTGAATATAATGCAAACAAATAGTTTAATGACATAATGATGTAGAAAATATTACTGCTTTTCACCAGTTTTTGTCTCTCTCCCCACCCCCCAACTCTGTTCCAGACTCACCAACCTAAAGAAGATGGAGTTTATATTTTTCAACCCCATAGTCAACCAGTTAGCTGTCTTTACTTCTCGCCTGCCAATCCAGCTCACCTGCTGTCACTGAGCTATGATGGCACATTACGCTGTGGGGATTTTTCCAGAGCTGTTTTTGAGGAGGTAAATGTTAATATGTTTGCATATGGACCTCAGGTGATATTCTGGATTCCTTATGAAATGCCACATGAAAGATTATATTATACCATCAAACTGGGTGAGATGGTGTAGAATAGGGACTTTAGAACTACACTGCCTAAATTCAAATCCCATCTGTTACTATTTGTGTGAACTCGGTAAGTTGCATAACCTCTTTGTGCTTCAATTTCCTTAGTTTTGAAATGGAATGGTAATAGTATCTACCTTATAGGATTGTCATGAGGATTAAATGAGTTAATGTAGATAAAGCATTTACTTAAAACAGAGCCTGGTACATAGTAAGTTTTTGCTCTTATTTTTTATTTTTGCAGAAAGCTTTTAAATAAAATAACTTATTCTTCTATTTTAAGGCTTAAAACTTGTCCTCTTTTATTCAGGAAAAAATATTGGAATATTATTATACTTTTGTTCATTATTTCTAGCCTTGGCAGATATGAATTTTGTGGGGATGAGTCTTAGATATGACAAAAAAGACTAGAGAAATTCATCACACAACAGTACTATAATACATTGTCCAAAACTTTTGGCCAGTAATATAACACAGAAACTATAAAATTTGGTTTTTTGTCTTCTAGCTAAGATTTATCATCTCTTATATGCCATGTATAGCTGATGGTAGAGAGATTAGCTCAGCTGTTTTTATCTGGTGAAGTTAGAATGAAAAACTGCCATTCGGTGTCATATAATTGTACTCTGGCAAGAAATGGACACCTAAGCGGGTTCATTCAGAACATCTTAGGCCAGGTTTATTCATAACCACCTGTTGAGGATAAGGTCTTTTCCTGGGCTAGTCTAACCCCTGCAAGGTAAGATTAAGTTGAAGTTTAAGAATAGTTGAAAGATGTTGGTCTCACACTCGTGACCGTCCATCCTCCCAGAGATAGCCTACCAAGTTAACCAGACTACTTACCCCTTGGAGGTTTTCAAATTGGTTTGATCTCTGGTTGGGTAGGCCAGAAGCTTCCAAAGGCCTGAGGAATCCTCACAATATTGTATCCCAGTGATTACATTTTGGTTTACTACTTAAATATCTACTACTTAATGTTACAACAAACATATTTCAAGTGAGCTTTCAGATTTGCTTAACCATATCAGATTTCCTCATTAAGAGAATTCCTACAAATCAAACTCTTTTTTTTATATGGATTTTAATCTTTGTGAAATTTAGGATGGTTTAGATGTAGGTTTTCATTCTTTAGCTTATTTCGAATGGGACTTTTAAAGTTTTTAGAGGTCCTCAGTATAAGAGCATTTTATATGTGATAGACAATGAAGAAAACAGGGTATCATCACTGATTATGGTTTATCATCATAAATACTAATTGATGATCTAATTTTATGCCTTAATTTTTTTATGTAAGCCAGTATTCAAAGTTAATGCATTCTGTCTTTGTAATTATTTTAATATTCTATGTATAGATGATTCATAATTACTTATAAAAGAGTTTTTAACTAATTATTTTAATAACTATAGTATAATACGTAACTGCTTTTGTTCTTCACTGAACTCCTAAAATGATCTTTCTTACAGTTGGGAAGGCTTTTTCTCTCTGCTTGAGAGCTAATAGTTTTTGAGTTTTCTTTTAAAAATGAGGATGTTTAATTTCTTTTAAGTCTGTTTTTAACCATATGAAAAAAAGACTTTTCAAGACTGCTAATGTGTTGCCGGTCAGACTTGATTTCCTAATTACTGACAATTAGAAGAAACAGTTTCTTTTTTTACTGGTGTCTTTGCTTTTTTTTCTTTTAATTTCTATTTTTACCTTTTAAAAATAGGTTTTTAAGAGCAACATTGATATTTAAAATCCTTATTGGAAATGGATGGCTGTTAATCATGGATTAAATGAAATAATTTTTGTGAAAAGTCCTCTTTAAACTGTTTAATGGTAGCACTTTGGTTATTAATGCATACCATATAGTTATGTATGCAAGTCACGTTCTGTTTTGTATTTGTTTATATTCTTACAGGAAGGTTGGAGTTTGAAATTTGAAGGTACATCTATGTTTTATCAGCCACTTAATAATAACTGATTGTACTTATTTATTTATTTATTTTTTTGCGGTAAGCGGGCCTCTCACTGTTGTGGCCTCTCCCGTTGCGGAGCACAGGCTCCGGACGTGCAGGCTAAGCGGCCATGGCTCACGGGCCTAGCTGCTCCGCGGCATGTGGGATCTTCCCAGACTGGGGCATGAACCCGTGTCCGCTGCATCGGCAGGCGGACTCTCAACCACTGCACCACCAGGGAAGCCCTGTACTTATTTTTTAATACAACTTTGTTGAGATATATAATTCACATACCATTCGATTCACCCATTTAAAGTGTCAAATCCAGTGGTTTTTAGTGTATTTATAGGGTTGTGAAACTGTTACCACAATCTAATTTTAGAATACTTATCACCTCCAAAAGAAACCCTTTGCTTATCAAGTACTCCCGATTTCCCCTTTTGCCCTAGAAAACCACTAATCTACTTTCTGTCTCTACATATTTGCCTGTCCTGGACATTTTATATAAAAGGAATCATACAGTTTGTAGTCTTTTGTGACTGGCTTCTATACTTATCGAAATGTTTTCAAGGTTCATGCATGTTGTAGAATGTGTCAGTACTTCATTCTTTAGTGGCTGAATAGTATTCCCTTGTGTGGCTGTACGACATTTTACACATCCATTGATTAGTTGATGAACAATTGTGTTGTTTCCATTTTTAACTATTACGAATAATGCCATTATGAACATTCATACACAAGTTTTGTGTGCTTTCATTTCTCTTGGGTATACACCTAGGAGTGTAATTGCTGGGTCATATGATAACTCTATGTTTAACATTCTGATGAACTGCCAAGCTGTTTCCCAAACTGGCTTCACTGTTGTACATACTCATCAGCAGTATGTGAGGGTTCCCATTTCTCCACATCTTTTCCAATGCTTGTTGTTGTTGGTGAGTATAGCCAACCCTGTGGGTATGAAGTGGTATCTCATTGTGGTTTTGATTTGCGTTTCCCTAATGATTAATGATGCTGAGCATGTTCATCTGCTTATTGGCCATTTGTAATTATTTAGAGAAATTTGGATCTTTTGCTTATTTTTTAATTGGGTTATCTGTGTTTTCAGTATTGAGTTGTAAGAGTTATCCACTTATTTATTTTTTTAAAAGTCAGGTTTATTGAGGTATACAGTACATATTGTAAAATGTACCTTTGTTAGGTGTGCAGTTTTATAAGTTTTGGCAAATTGTATATACCTGTTTAACCACCACTGCAATCAAGACATAAAAAATTTCCATCACCTGGAAAAATTACCTCATGACCCTTTGTAGTCAGTCCTCTCCCCATTCCTGAAGCCCCTGGCAACCACTGATGTGATTACTGTCCCTATAATTTTGCCTGTTCTAGAATGTCAAGTAAATGGAATCAAATGGTGTGTAGCTTTTTGTGTCTGGCTTTATTTACCTAGCATAATGTTTTTAAGATTCATCCATGATATTGCATGTATCAGTAATTTGCTTCTGATACTACTGATTGAACAATTACCTTGTGTTAGGTACTAACCTGAGTGTGCTTTATATATATTATTAAGCCTAATAACACCCTATGAAATAGGTAATGTTCTCCCCATTTAACAGTTGAAAAAACTGAGGTAAAGAGGTTTATTAGCTTGCTGAAGGACATAAAAGGCAGAACTAGAATTTGCACTTGAGTCTCTCTGACTCCAGATCCCCTGCACTTAACCATTTTAATATAATGACTGAATACTTCAAGTTTCATTTGTGTATATTGGGCTTTTTTTGGTATAGGGGTTGGGATACCTTTGGTGTATTTATTTGTTAATCTCAGTTTATAGTAATATTGTTATTAAAACTAAAAGTCAGTAGCAATTCATGATTAAGTGATAAGAATTGTGGTAATTCTCTCTTACTTGAGTACTGACACATTCTACAACATTTATTTTTTATTCCTTATATGTGTGAGCCCTGAGCCCAAAGTAACAACATTGTGGATTGTAAGTGATTAAAAAGTTATAACAATAATACATGCTCATGATAAAATATTTACAGTAGGGGACTTCTTTGGTGGTCCAGTGATTAAGAATCCACCTTCAATGCAGGGGACATGGGTTTGATCCCTGGTCGGGCAACTAAGATCCCACACGCCGCAGGGCAACTAAACCTGCATGCCGCAACTAGAGAGAAGCCTGCAACAAAGACCCAGTGCAACCAAAAACCCCCACAAACTTACAGTAAATGGGGTGTGCAAACTAAATTGCCCTTTCCCCATTCCCACTCTCCCGAAGTAACCTTTGTATTTTTTGTGTATGCCTCCAGAAAGTACACATATACTTACAAGCATATAGATACAGATTTTTTTCTTTGCGCTAATGGGTTCACACTATATACATAGTTTTTTGCAACTTGCTTTTTTAATTTACTAGTATATCTTGGACAGTTAATAGCACAAATCTACCTCATTCTTTTTTAGCATTGCATGGTATTTCAAAGTAGAGATGTACCATCATGATTTAACCAGATCTTTTTTGGTGGACGTTTAGGTTGCTTTTTATTGCTGTTATAAGCAGTCTGGCAGCAAGCATCCTTATATATATCTTAGTGAAATTACTGGGTCAAAGGGTATGTATAAGCATTAAATATTTTGATAGATGTGTCCTGATTGCTGTAAAAATTTTGTATCTATTTACACTTCCACCAAGAGTAGGTGAGCATTCAAGCCATATATACCTTGGACTTAGTTGGCAAAGTTACTTGGTATATTAAGGTATTTCAACTGGGTAAGATTCAGATTCAGTCCATTTCCTAGTAAGTTTCACAGGGTAGATCTGCATCTGAGGTTTATTGGATTTAAGAGATTTGGGATGTAGCCCTGACATGGGTGGACGGGCTGTTTGATTGCAGTCTCACAGCTGATCAGTGCCTTAGTTTCCATCTAAGGGGATTACCATTTTGCCCTATGCTTCTTGTGGGGATCATGGGAGGATAAATGAGGTTATTTGGGTTAAGTGTTTTGTTACTCTTTTAACAAAGAATTTATGCATTGGCTTTCTTTAAAAGAAGAGTGTTACATAAGTTGATTGTTACTTATATCCTTAGGTATACAGAGATGAAAGAAGTAGCTTTTCCTCCTTTGACTTCTTGGCAGAAGACGCCTCCACTTTAATAGTAGGTCACTGGGATGGAAGTATGTCACTAGTGGATAGGCGGACGCCTGGAACTTCTTGTGAGAAACTTATCAATTCTTCTTTGAGCAAAATAAGAACTGTACATGTCCACCCAGTGCATAGACAGTATTTTATCACTGCGGGATTAAGGTATGTCCTTCATGAAATTTTATGATTTAGGCCTTTTAATGTTAGGAGTAATGTTTTAGTTTGGTGGTCAAAGACTTCTGACTTTTTTTGTAATACCCACAGACCAAATAATTTTCCTTTCTACACTGATTGAGCATTTTTGTTTTTTTTTAACGTGATTATTTTTAAAATGAGAGATTCTTTTGGATTTAATAAATAGTGCAAGTGTTGAAAAAATATACATTTTTGTTTTCCTTGGCCTCATGCGTTTACTTCTAGTCTTTGGAGAAGAACGTACGTAAAAAATATAAAAGTTCCATGTGACCTATAACTTCTTGGTCTGTGTTAACTTTTTTCTTGGATAGATTAGAAAACCAGCTAGAATCTTGTCTCTCTGTACCCACCTGGTTACATATATATGCTATAATTTTGAAATTTTTCGTATTTCTTACTCTATACCAGTGTTTTTTAAATTAATATAGAAGATTAGAGGGTTCTGTCTTAACTGTTCTTCAATGTAGTGAGTATTTGAGTGTCTAATTTATGTTCAGTGCTATTGTAGAGTCTTACTATGTGTACTGTGACAACACTGAGAATTATTCCTCCTGTTACAGGGATATTCATATTTATGATGCAAGGTGCCTGAATCGCAGTAGAATCAAGCCTTTGATTTCTTTGACTGAACACACAAAGAGCATCGCTTCTGCCTATTTTTCACCTCTTACTGGTAACAGAGTAGTAACCACATGTGCTGATTGTAAGCTGAGGTAAATTGGGAAGACAGAAATACTTGTTAAGGAATCTAGAGTCTGTAGTTACTGTGTTAAACAGTAGCTTTGTTGACTATTGCTCCTTATTAAATCACTAGTGTTATTGTTTCATAGTCATGTCTAGGTTCCCAAAGATCAATGACCTGTACTTAATGGCTTTTCAGCAGTTTTGGGATCTGTAGATTTCCTTGAGATTGGCAGGGAAGGTCTGTAGCTACCCTGGAGAGTGATGTCAGTCTTTGCTTTTAGCACTGGAATCAGATGAAATCAGGCTTGTGATATCTTGGAAGGGAGATAATTTTAGCATAGGGAGAAGCTCTTACTTTGGAGATAGTGGGGTCTACCTCACAAGTGAAGTGCTGAATCGAAGTTGCAGAGCCCCAGGCCATGGGCAGGCAGAAAAGGTAGCAAAAATTGGGCTTTTATACAAACTACTGGATAAAATTTTATGGTTTTAGCTTTGATACCTTTCTATAGCTACTTCCTAAAAATGGATTTTAAAATGTAATATAAACCAATTGAACAAAAATAGAAAATAATGCCAATTAAAAAAGATGTGGAGAATGTTAATGCAATCACAAAGGAAATGATTTTGTTCTCTTCTAAAATCCCTGATTTTGCTTAACATTGCAAGCAATTCTCTGTTTATGAGAGTTTTACCTTAAGTGATTTTGGAATTCGTTCATTATTCATTCAACAAGTATCTGTTAAATGTATGCTGTGGGCCTGGCTCTAGAAAGGCACCTAATTTCTGTTTAGACCCATCTATTGGGAAGAACATGGTTTATAGTGTGTGACAGGTACCCAGTTAATTTCTAGTAAAGTGTGTAAGTATTACCAGGTAATACATTAAGAGATTTAGTCACCAGACAGTGGCAGCTCAGTGTCCCCTTTCCACCCATGTAGTTTTCTTTGTCTTAAGGGCTACTTATTTGTCCCATTCCTGTTCATTTGCACTGTAGAGTTTACTCTTGTTACATTAACCATTAGTGATTTGGCTTTCTAGTAATCTAATTAGTTAATAAGCTCTAGTGCCAAGAAATTTCAGTGGAATAGCTAGGCACAAGGAGAAGGGGGAGGTGGTGATGATTCGGTTAGTTTCTGTCTGCCAGGGTACCTAGTCGAGGCTTCTGGATACCTCCAGTTGCCCCACAAGAACTCCTCCCCTTGGTCACTGGACAGTCTTAGTCTCGCCAGAATCTGGAAGTGACACTATCACGCCCTCAACTGATGAGTCTCCCTTGATACATGCATACACTTTTAGGTTATTTTTGCATTTTCAGACTACATCCCTTATGTATGACTTATATTACTGTGAATCTGAATATAGAGTCTAGATTATCACTTTAGAATGTACATTTAAGTTTGGAGTAATAATGTCTAAATAAGTAATTTCCACACTAAACTATAAGCACTGAATTTTATAATATTCTTTGTAACTTTTGTAAATATATTAGCTGAGATTTGTTAGCGCCTGATCCTATATATTTTAAGATAACAATCATATTTCATATCATGAACCAGTGAAAACCTTGTTAAATATACTGATAATATTTCAGAAAATTATTAAGAAACAATAAAGAGTGTGCCCCTTTATTCTTGCTCTTTATTTTGTAGAATCTTTGACAGCAGCTGTATATCCTCGAAGATTCCTCTTCTCACCACCATCAGGTAGGTTTCCATGTGCCAAATAAAGTAGACCCTGGATTACTATGAGGTCTTTGTTGGAGTGCATACATTGGACATCTGATTGTCAAGGAGATGTAATAGGTCTGATTTTGTATTACATTGTTCCAGTGTTCCAGGTTGCTAGTTCCTATCCTATACAGAAGGGTTCTTGCTTTCAGGTTTCCTGTTTCTGTAAAGAGGTTCAATCTCTTTTAGTCAGTAGCTGTTCTCTGCCTCTGGGTGGTTATTTTTGGTTAAGGTAAGTGACTTTATTCCAACCTGAATTACTCATGTTATCCTATTGAGACTTACTTGCTGGTGAGGCTAGCTGAAGCTCTGTTTATTTGCACCTGTTTGTTCTGGGCTTGGAGGGCCTCTCCACCTTCCCACTTACTTTGTTTGGTTACCCTTTTTTTGCATCTGCTACTTTTAATGTATGTATTTTACATCAAACTTTATGCAATGCCTTCTTCCTAGACATACCTCTTTATTAGTATTTATGAAGTTGGGGACAGGGTGTGCAATGTATGTTGATTGTTGCTTCATGAGTTTTATAGTCTATAGAGGCTATATTTAAGCATGTTTGTTTTCTTTTTCACAGAATTTCCCTCTTCATTTCCTTTTCAAACTTTATTAATTCTAGTTTATTGGTTTCTAATGCATATTTAAAAAAATTATCTAGTGTGATGATTCACAGGTCAGTAGAGATAGGGTCATTGAGTGGCAGAGGGAAATGTGGTTCTCCATTGTTCATACTTCTTTAGTTAGAAAGGGTTGCTAATGGTGTTACAATATAAAGAATAAAAAGGCAGTGCTTTGCTTTTTGCTTTGGAGAGCAGTAAAGAGCCCCAAATATATTAAAAAATTTTTTTTTACTTTATTTTTAGTTGTGGTTATAAACGCATAAATTAACCATCATAACTATTTATATGTATACAGTGCAATAGTGTTAGGTATATTCACGTTGTTGTGCAGCAGACTTCTAGAGTTTTTTTATCTTGCAAAACTGAAACTGCCCATTAAACATTAATTCCTCTTTCCCCCTTTTCCCAGACCTTGGCAACCATCTTTCTACTTTCCATTTCTATGATTTTGACTATTATAGATACTTCATATGAGTGAAATCATACAGTATTTGTCATTTTGTGACTGGTTCATTTCACTTAGCATAATGCCCTCGATGTTCATCCATATTCTAGCATGTGACAAGATCTCCTCCTGTTTAATTTAAGTTTTTAAAATTAATTTATTTTTTCCCATATTTGCTCTTAGGTTCTTCATGACCATTTCTTTTTTTTCCTTATATTCCATATATATGTGTTAGCATACGGTATTTGTTTTTCTTTTTCTGACTTACTTTACTCTGTAGGACAGACTCTAGGTATGGGAATAAATACGCAGACCTACTAGAGAATGAACTTGAGGATATGGGGAGGGGGAAGGGTAAGCTGTGACAAAGTGAGAGAGTGGCATGGACATATATACACTACCAAACGTAAAACTGATAGCTAGTGGGAAGCAGCCGCATAGCACAGGGAGATCAGCTCGGTGCTTTGTGACCACCTAGAGGGTTGGGATAGGGAGGGTGGGAGGGAGGGAGACGGAAGAGGAAAGAGATATGGGAACATATGTATATGTATAACTGATTCACTTTGTTACAAAGCAGAAACTAACACACCATTGTAAAGCAATTATACTCCAATAAAGATGTTAAAAAAATTAATTTATTTTTGGCTGCATTGGGTCTTCGTTGCTGTGCACAGGCTTTCTCTAGTTGAGGCGAGTCGGGGCTACTCTTCATTGCAGTGCGCGGGCTTCTCATTGCAGTGGCTTCTCTTGTTGCAGAGCATGGGCTCTAGGCGCACGGGCTTCAGTAGTTGTGTTACATGGGCTCAGTAGTTGTGGCTTGAGGGCTCTACAGCCCAGGCTCAGTGGTTGTGGCACATGGGCTTAGTTGCTCTGCGGCATGTGGGATCTTCCTGGACCAGGGATTGAACCCATGTCCCCTGCATTGGCAGGCGGATTCTAAACCACTGCGCCACCAGGGAAGTCCCTTCCTCTTTTAAAGGCTGCATAATATTCCACTGTATGTATGTGCCACATTTTCTTTATCCATTCAAAATCCATTCAAAATGGATATTTTGATTGTTTCTACCTCTTGGCTATTGTGAATAATGCAGTGAACAAAATGGGTGTAAAGATATCTCTTTAAGATCCTGCTTTGAATTCTTTTGGATATATACCCAGAAGGGGGATTTTGATGGATCATCTGATAATTCTATTTTTAATTTTTTGAGGAACCTTCGTACTGTTTTTCCATAGCAGCCAAACTACTTTACATTCCAGTAGTGCACCAGGGTTCTAATTTCTCTTTATATTCATCAACACTTATGTCTGTTCTTTTGTTAGTGATTATCCTAAGGAGGTAATATCTCATTGTGGTTTTGATTGCATTTCTCTAATGATTAGTGATGTTAAACATCTTTTCATTTGCTTGTTGGTCATTTGTGTATCTTCGTTGGAGAACTGTCTATTCAAGTCTTTTGCCCGTTTTTGAATTGCATAATTTTTGTTGTTGAGTTATAGGAATTCCTTACATATTCTGCATATTAACCCCTTATCAAATATATGATTCGTGAATATTTTCTACCATTTTGTGGGTTGCCTTTTCACTCTGTTGATTGTTTCCTTTGATGCACAGGGTTTTTAAGTTTGATGTAGATTTGTCTGATTTTGCTTTTGTTGCCTGTGCTTTTGGTGTCATATTGAAGAAATCATTGCTAAATCCAGTGTCCTGAAACTTTCCCCCTATGTTTTCTTCTCTGTTTTACTAATAGTTTCAAGTCTTATGTTTAGGTCTTTAATCCACTTTGAGTTAATTTTTGTATATAATATAAGATTATTGTCCAACTTTATTCTTTTGAATGTGGATATCCAGTTCTCCCAGCACCATTTGTTGAAGAAACTGTCCTTTTCCCATTTTGTGGTCTTGGCACCCTTGTTGAATATCACTTGACCATGTACATGTACATTTATGGGATCTATTCTGTTCTACTGGTCTGTAGTGTCTGTCTTTATACCAGTACCACACTGTCATGATTACTGTTGCTTTGTAGTATGTTTTGAAATCCGGAAACATGAGGCCCCCAACTTGGTTCTTTTTTTAAAATTATTTTTGGCTGCATTGGGTCTCCGTTGCTGTGCGTGGGCTTTTCTCTAGTTGCGGCAAGCAGGGGCTACCCTTCATTGTGGTGTGCGGGCTTCTCATTGCAGTGGCTTCTCTTTGTTGCGAAGCATGGGCTCTATGTGCACGGGCTTCAGTAGTTGCGGCATGCGGGCTCAGTAGTTGTGGCTTGTGGGCTCTAGAGCACAGGCTCAGTAGTTGTGGCGCATGGGCTTAGTTGCTCTGCGGCATGTGGGATCTTCCTGGACCAGGGCTTGAATGCGTGTCCCCTGTGTTGGCAGGTGGATTCTTAACCACTGCGCCACCAGGGAAGTCCTGTTCTTCTTTTTAAAGATTATTTTGACTGTTTGTAGTTCCTTGAGTTTCCATATCAATTTTAGGATTTTTTTTCTATCTCTGTAAAACATGCCATTGGGATTTTCATAGGGATTGCAGTGATTGAATTCTATAGATCACTTTGGGTAGTATAGACATTTTAACAATATTAAGTCTTCCAGTCCACAACCACAATGTCTTTCCATTTATTTGTGTCTTCTTTGGTTTGTTTTAGTAATGTTTTGTAGTTTTCAGTATACAAAGCTTTCACATCTTTGGTTAAATTTATTCCTAAATATTTTATTCTTTTTTATGCTATTGTAAATGGGATTGTTTTCTTAATTTCCTTTCTGGATTGGTTATTCTTAATGTGTAGAAATGCAACTGATTTTTGTGTGTTGATTTTTGTATCCTGTAAATTTGCTGAAATTGTTTAAATAGTTTTTTTGTGTGTTTGTGTAGTCTTTAGTCCTACCCAGTTTTCTAGTCCTACTAAATTTACAATACTATGTTGAATAGACATGGCAAGAGTAGGCATCCTTGCCTTTTACCACATCTTACAGGAAAAGCTTTCAGTTTTTCATCATTGAGTATTATGTTAGCTGTGGGCCATTCATATATGGCCTTTATTATGTTGAGATAGTTTTTGTCTATTCCTAGTTTGTTGAAAGGGTATTGAATTTTGTCATGAAAGGGTATTGAATTTTGTCAAATGATTTTTCTGTACTGGTTGAGAGGATCTTATGATTTTTGTCCTTCATTCTGTTAATGTGGTATATTACATTAACTGAGTTTTATATGTTGAACCATCCTTGCATCCCAGGTATAGATTCAACTTGGTCATGGTGTATAATCCTCTTAATGTGCTGTTGAATTTGGTTTGCTGGTATTTTGTTGTGAATTTTTGCATCAATATTCATTAGGAATATTAGTCTGTAGGCTTTTTTTTTTTTTTCTTGTAGGTTCCTTGTCTGGCTTTGGTATCAGGGTAGTGTTGGCCTCACAGAATGAATTGGGAAGTGTTCCCTCCTCTTCAATTTTTTGGAAGAGTTTGAGGAGCACTGGTGTTAATTCTTCTTTAAATGTTAGGTAGAAATCTCCAGTGAAGCCATCTGGTCCTTGGATTTTTTTTAATTTTTTAATTTTTTTTTGCGGTATGCGGGCCTTTCACTGTTGTGGACTCTCCTGTTGTGGAGCACAGGCTCCAGACGTGCAGGCCCAGCGGCCATGGCTCACGGGCCTAGCCGCTCCATGGCATGCGGGATCTTCCCGGACTGGGTTAAGAACCTGTGTCTCCTGCATCGGCAGGTGGACTCTCACCACTGCGCCACCAGGGAAGCCCATGTCCTGGGATTTTTTTGTTGGGAGGTTTTTGGTTATTATTTTAATCCCCTTCCTAGTTATAGTTCTACTTAGATTTTCTATTTCTTCATGATTCAGTCTTGGTAAATTGTATGTGTCTGGGAATTTTAAAAAAATAATTATTTTTTGGCTGTGTTGGGTCTTAGTTGCAGCATGTGGGATCTTCATTGAGGCATGTGGGATCTTTCGTTGAGGTGTGCGGGCTTCTCTCTAGTTGTGGCATGCAGGCTTCTTTCTAGTTGTGGCATGCAGGCTTCTCTCTAGTTGCGGCATGTGGGTTTTCTTTTCTCTAGTTGTGGCGTGCAGACTCCAGAGTGTGTGGGCTCTGTAGTTGTGCGTGGGCTTAGTTGCCCCTCAGCATGTGGGATCTTAGTTCCCCCACCAGGGATCGAACCTGTGTCCCCTGCGTTGGAAGGCAGATTCTTTACCACCGGACCACCAGGGAAGTCCTTTGTCTGGGAATTCATTCATTTTTTCTGGATTGTCCAGTTCATTGGTGTATAATTGTCTATAGTATTATAATCCTTTTAATTTCTGTGACATCAGTTATAATGTCCCATTTTCATTTCTTATTTTAGTGATTTGCATTTCCTCTCTTTTTTTTCTTAATCTAGCTAAGGGCTTGTCAATTTTGTTGATCTTTTCAAAAAACTAACTCCTAGTTTATTTTTTTCTGTTGTTTTTCTATTCTGTAATTCAGTTATCTCTGCTCTAATCTTTATTATTTCCTTCCTTCTGCTGTCTTTTGGTTTTGTTTGTTCTTCTTTTTCTAGTTCCTTGAGGTGTAGTTAGATTGTTGATTTTTAGATCTTTCTTCTTTTCTAATGTTTACTGCTGTAAATTTCCCTCTTACTATTGCTTTCACAGCATCCCGTAGATTTTGGTAGGTTGTGTTTTCATTTTTATTTGTCTGCAGATATCTTCTAATTTCCCTTGTGATTTCTTCTTTGAGCTCCAGATGTATTTTTAACTTTAAGGTTGTATGGAATATAAAATGATTTCAGGGTTTGGTTATTAGGGGAATACAAATATGGGAAATAGCAGATCCTGTTAAAACAGCAAAAACCTAGATTATATATTTCTTTGTTCTAGGTCTTCTTCTGTTTGCATGTGCTTAAAAAAAGGGAGGGGAGTCCATTGAGCTAGTAAATAGTGAACAAAAAATGTGCCATTTCAATAGACATTTAGTGATCATCCACTGAGCACAAATCACTATACCCAGCACTGGAGATTCAAAAATGCAGAATACATCATCTCTGTCCTGAGTTTCAGTCTTGCATGAAGGATGAGAATAGGTTGTTGGTGACGCAGTAACTTAATGAAAAGAAACTTGGCAGAGAATATCAGCATTTAGGAGCAATGCCATCTTAACCCTCTGCCCATGCTACCTGGAGTTATTTAACACTACTGTCCTTTAAAAAATCGTTTTTTTCACTAGGCACAACACCATTACTGGGAGATGGCTGACCAGGTTCCAAGCTGTGTGGGACCCTAAACAAGAAGACTGTATCATAGTCGGCAGCATGGCCCAGCCACGGCGAGTGGAAATCTTCCATGAGAGAGGAAAGTGGGTGCACTCTTTTCTTGGTGGAGAATGCCTTGCCTCTGTGTGTTCCATCAACGCTATGCACCCAACTCGGTATATTTTGGCTGGTGGTAACTCCAGTGGGAGGATACATGTTTTTATGAATTAAGAAAGTTGCGGAGTTTTTGGTTTGACAACACTGATTTGTTCAAATTAATCAGTGTCTAAGGAGCCCAGTAATTCACGTGGCTTAGTCTGTTTACTTGGTAATATGTTCTATTTTTAGCAAATATAAAATTGCTTTGTTAATAAGAACTGTGAGCAGAAGGTACTTTTAGTAAGAGAAGCCTTGGAGGTTGTTTCTATAGGATGGCAAGGGAATTAAAGGGGAGACTGTGATGGCTTCAGCACTTTTAATCAGGCAGAATGTTGAGAAATTCTAACATAAATTATAAAGCTTTGAGTGATCAGTATTTTGGTTGTTTTTGTGGTTTTGATTCTATAGTGATATATAGATTTGTGGGGTTTTTTTATAGTTTGCAGTAAATATTTATTTCTAGACTCATACACTGGAAGGGGTCCTGAAAGGTCATCTAACTCAGTGACTTTGAAACTTTTGAGTTTTTAAACTGAGCACCTTTTTTCCCCCTTGCCTCTAAATTAAATCTTACATGAAATCCCAAGAAATTGCTGAGAAGCTTTGGTTCACTTGGGCAGGGCCTGTGTCTGTGTGTGTTGACCCTTTCCCTCCCGCTCCTCTACATGGCTCCTGAGACACAGCTAAGGAAACCCAGGGCTTGTAGGCACAGGGTTTGGATCTACCTGATTGTTGTAATCCAGTATGAGATTACCTTCAGACCAGTGTTTCCCAGACTGTGGTTTGTAGCTGTTCACATGAAATCAGTTAAGTGGCCATGAACAGTGTCTACAAAAATGAAAAGGAGAGAAATAGTAAAGAATAGCAAACTTAGAGTAAGTATTCTTTTGTGAAACTTAGTTCCATATGCGTACATATTTGTAGGTATACATGCATACGGATATTCTGATGTAAAATGTATTTCTTTATTACTGTGGTACTGTGGGTCATGGTTAAAGAAGTAAAAGCGCCTGACTTAGAAAGTCATAGACAGCCTTATCTGTCCCTGTCTTTAAACTCTCCAGAGGAGATTCAATAACCTGGGGAAGTGTTATGAAATACTATTTTTGGAATTTCTTCATAAAATTTTTTTTTCAGAAGCTATGGCAATTTGAATGTGTCTGTTATTGGATATTACTAAATCAGTGACTAATATTACTGTGTGACCTTACCTATCCAACTTTTTCCATTGTTCTTCATTGCCAAACTACTACTGAAAGCCTGTTGTAAATAGCTTCAGCAATATGTTTGATTTCTAAGAGGAAATATTAACTTTTCATAATTGTATATCACAGAAATAAAGTGACATGTTTCATTTCCTTGAAGAACATTTTTTTCTTAAATAATTTCCTTCTCTGTAATTAAAGTCTAAATAAGTTTTGAGGCTTAGTTTATTAATACATTGTGGGAGTTTAGAAGGAATAGGATTTCTCTATTTTCTTGGTGATATGAATACAGGAATTGATAAGCAAGGTGGAAATATTAATTTATGAAATGCAAAAAGTAAGGTCATGTGAGGTTGAGGTATATTTAAACTTTCCTGGAAATAGTAAATGAAACCTTTAGGCTCCCTTTCCCTTTTCCATGCCACTTAATTTTACAGGTTCTAGAGTAGCTAGTTCTGTGGGAGTTGTTCTTTTAAGATGTTGAAAACTACTCTCAATCAAATTAGTACTATCACTTAAGCTTTGAATACTTGGTGGTATACTTGGTGCTAATTGCCTGGCTTCTGCACCAAATGTTAGCAAATTCTTGATGTTTCTCACTTTTCTGGTTTCTTTTGCCATTGTAGCTTCATCAGCTGTGCTATTTATATCCCATTCTACTTAACAGAGTTCTGTCTTCTTGAGGCGGTGCAGGAAGGAGAGAAGGACGGTGAGTGGGGGACTTGTTTCTTGGTGATAAGCTCTATAAAGGAGCAATTGTTTAAATCTAGAAAGCACGTAAAGGACAGTTGCCTCCCTTAGGACATCCTTACACTGTATTCTGTTGTGAAAGGCACTTCTCCCAGAGACTCGCTTAAAGCTGTGTGGCTTCTGTAATTATGTGTGTATTATGATTGCTCTCTCCCTTCCGGATAAACCTTTTTTGTTAGCTGGCCTTTATAACATCTCATAAGCATGTAAGCTCTGAATTCTCCTGTAGTTATTTTCTTTGAGATGCCTGACCTTTTTTAATGTGACGTTAAGGAGGAAGGAGATGATCTCATTTGGGGTGGATGGAGACTTGGTCAGACTAAGAGAGACCACAAATGATTAGGAACTGATAGAATCTGAATTGCTTAAGACCCATTTTAGTATTCTGTCCTTTGAGTTAACCTTTCCATAGAGAAGACTTTGTAAAGATAGTTCTCCAGGAAAGCAGAGAGCTTTAGGGCTATGGATACAAAGGTTTAAATACTTTCAGCCAGTGTACAGTACATGAGAAGAGGAGGGCATAAACATGTGCCTTCTGTATCAAACTTGAGAGGAAGAAGTATATGCACTCTGTCTTCAGATTCCAAAAACTTAAGGCGTCTCGTTTGTTAGGCTGTCCCTTCTGATTTAGTACTTTTGTTTTTCCTTGTTAGTACAGAGTTGATGGCCAGTAATGAGTTTTAGTTTTAAGACAGCATAGACCCATAATTCTGGTTCATGTGGCTGTAAATGTTTGACTTTTCAAATGAAAAGGTGGAATTTTGTGAGGAAGATAATATTTAGCACAGTTACACAGAGCGAGGAGTAAAACATCTTAAGGTATGTTTTCCTAAAATGGAAGCTGTGCAAGAGGAAATGTTTTAAAAGTATCTTTTGTGTGTTTTACTCCACTCCATCAGCATGTTGTAGGGGTGTGTAGAGGAAGCCTGTTCATGAGCTAAAACCAGAAGTGTGTTCAGGTGCAGAGGGGCTTGGTTGTGGTTGAGGCACCCTAAGCAGGGGCCTTGAAAGGACGTGTGCATAGGTGAGTCGTCATTAGTTATCCAAAGAAGGGCTGTAGGGACTTCCCTGGTGGCACAGTGGTTAAGAATCCGCCTGCCAATGCTGGAGACCCGGGTTCAAGCCCTGGTCAGGGAAGCTCCCACATGCCGCGAAGCAACTAAAGCCAGGGCACCACCGCTACTGAGCCTGCGTTCTAGAGCCCATGAGCCACAACTACTGAGCCCACGTGCCCTGACTACTGAAGCCCGCGCACCTAGAGCCCGTGCTCCACAACAAGAGAAGCCACTGCAATGAGAAGCCTGCGCACTGCAACGAAGAGTAGCCCCCGCTCGCCGCAACTAGAGAAAGCCCGTGCGCAGCAACGAAGACCCCAATGCAGCCAAAAATAAATAAATAAATAAGTAAATTTATTTTTTTTAAAAAAAGGGCTGTAGCTGTAAGTCTGTAGGATCATGGGAAACCACTTGCATCCAGTGGTTCTCACGCTTTTTTACTCTTCAGATCACTTTAAGCAACTTTAAGAGACTCCTGTCATTAAGAAAAAACACCAACTTCCCTGGGGACAGGGCACTGGATATCATTTTATTTTTTTATTAATTAATTTATTTTTGGCTGCACTGGGTCTTCATTGCTGCATATGGGCTCTCTCTAGTTGCAGTGAGCAGGGGCTACTCTGTTGTGGTGCGCGGGCTTCTCATTGCAGTGGGTTCTCTTGTTGTGGAGCACTGGCTCTAGGCACACGGGCTCTAGAGCTCAGGCTCAGTAGTTGTGGCGCATGGGCTTAGCTGCTCCGCGGCATGTGGGATCTTCCCGGACCAGGGCTTGAACCTGTGTCCCCTGCATTGGCAGGTGGATTCTTAACCACTGTGCCACCAGGGAGGTCCCTGGATATCATTTTAAAGGTAATAGGAACCTCTTAAAATTTGGAAGTAAGTGAATAACCTGATCAGTGCTTTAGGAAAATGATCTAGTGGCAGAATGGAGGGTTGGAAGGCAGGTAGAACTGAAAATAGGAAGATTAGATAATAAGCTAGTAGGGTGGACCCTAGTCTCACTTTTTATCCTCATGGAATTTAGAAGACCATTACCAGTCAATAGCTAGAGTGATGGTTACAGAATCAAATGAGATAGTGTTAAAGGAATGTATGTTGTTAAGTTGTAAATATGAGGTTTGTAATTGTAGTGGTGATATCATTCTGTTCCCTTCATAGGAAGTGTTTGCTGTTCTCTCTCTTACTCCAGGCTTACAAACACTGGTGCAGAAGCTGGACTATCTAGATTCTCCTTTGGGCTCTGAGACTGTGTGTAACCTTGGGAAAATCATTTCTTGGTTTTCCTCATCAGAAAAATGTGGTCCAATTCATCTCCAAAATTATTTCACACTTACAGCTTCTAAGTTCTTAATAGTATTTATTTTGGGGGGAAGAACAAAGATAATAGACGGCTATAAACAAAATGATTATTTTAAATAATTCCAGTCGCAGACAGCAGTCAGCTGTGTAAATCCCACTGGTATCCTTTTATCTATGTGTTGTTAATTTTAAGGAGGAGAAAGTGAGATAGGCTGTAAGTTAAAAAAAAAAAAAAAAGAGTCCACTCTTCTATGATATTTAAATATTTATTTACGTTTAAAAATAATTTTCATGGCACCAATGATTTTATGCTAACTACATACTGCATATGTAGAAAAAAGTACATTGCTTTGAAGGAAAATGTAACTTATAATTTTTGGCACACAAGAGGTTAACAACTATATATATTTTTAATGAAACTAAGAAATTCACATTTGCAGGTAGTTTACCTTCTACTGCTTAAAGATGCAGTACACTATTCTTTAGTAAGAGTTTTATTTCCTCTGATAGATGAAGCTGTGGAAACCACTGCTTTTTCTACAATGAGATCAAAACTAATTTTGAGAGAAAATAGGAGACATAGTGGAACATAGTAAAATCAGGTTAAAAACTTGAACAATTTCTAATGATGGGGAGATCCCAAAAAAGACTAGTCACCAACAAAGGAAGTTTGTTATTCAAGCACTATTTGAAAAGCAAATTGAAGGAAACTTTTCTATCTGTATTTTGTGGGATAAGCCCTGGAAAAAAATAACCCAAAAGTTTCTGTTCAGAGAGCAAAATCCAGCTGTAGGAAGTGGCATGGACTATTGTACTGTTAGAACTCTAGACACAAGTACGTACCAGGATATGGAATACTGCATCTCTCTTTAATGTGAATATGAAAGGTCAGAGTCGAGGCTATCACTCACTGCATAGAAACACCATATTCTACAGACTGAGGTAGGAACACTACACTAAAAGGTAATCTGCTATGTTGCATAAGACAGTAGATATCCAGGTTAAAACCAGCCCCCTATTTCCTGACAGCCTTTTCTTCTGAGTCTACTTTTTACTCCAATCCTGTGCTAATAAAGCCTTTCCTGTGTAGATGACAAGTGGCAGTGGCTAGTTGGTTCTAAGCGATCCCTAATCTTTACTAGGCTCTCCCTCATATTTTGTCTTGTCACTTTGAAAATAGATGTTTGTAATTCTGCCCAAATTTCTGCTGGTATGGAAATGATCAGACAGGCCCTCTTCCATGCTTAGATTCTGGCTGCGTTTTAGCATTCCAGTGGTTGATCTTGCTCATCTTGGCATCAGACATCTCTTTGCTGGTTGGTTGTTCGAGCACCCTTTAAACAAGCAACCCCAGTGCCTCTACTGGGAAATGATCCGGATCTTTAACACATGTCAGGAATTGGAGCAGAGCTGACCCTCTTTCTGCTTACACACTGGTAAGGAGCAGTGTTATTGTCTAGCTCGGGGTTGGCAGATTATGGCCTGTGGGCTAAATTCAGCTCACTGCCTGTTTTTATAAATAAAAATGTTATTGGAACACAGCTTTGCTCCTTTGTTTATGTATTACCTATGGCTGTTTTGTGATAAGATGGCGGAGTTGAGTAGTTGCCAGAGTATGGCCCACAAAACCAAAATAAAAAAATATTTACTATCTGGCACTTTACAGAAGAAGTTTGCCGACCCCTGGTCTAGATAAAAGGGCAATTAAAATTTTGAAACACAGCACCACCCCCAACCTTAAAAAAGGAAAAACTCCGTTTATCCATGGCTATTAGATTCTATATATGGACGTGGTTCTGCTGTCTCAGAGAACAAACTAGGGGAAAGCAGATCTACATGTGACTCATTCTGTTCTGCATTTGAGGCTCCCCAGCATCATAGGGTGTCAGCAGCTGCTCCACTGTTATGTGGGTCCCAGGAATATGTCCACTGACTGTCCTTACATAAGTCCTCAGGCCCAGATGACTTAGAAATCTCTCCCTGAGATGAAAACAAGATCTTGTGTGTGAGTGGTTGTAAGAGTTGCAGAGCTCGGGCCTCGGACCCCACACTCACCCTCCACATGCTGCTCTTCTGCATGGAGCCTTGGCAAGGATGGTAAGTGCTTTCCTACAACTTTCATTTTCCCAGTGCAGAGGATGACGCTAGGGGGCAGTATTTCTACATCTAAGTCTTGGTCTCTGCCACATTCACCTTCTTTTGTAGGCATCTCTTAGAACTCCTATTTAAAGAGATTCTTTTCCTGGTCCCTTCCCAGGCTGTTTGTTGATCTTGGAATTCTATTTTCTGAAGCTTTTTATTCTCAGGATCAGTTTCTTCCTTGTGTCGTTTAAGTTCGTCAGGCTCTATTTTTCTTAATCCATAAAGTAAAAACAAAATATGAATTGATAAGAAAATACATTTTGTTGTTAAAATATAAATTGAAATAGTCTTTTTTGGGGGGGATGGTGTTGTACAAAATAAGTACTGCTCTGTGACCTCAACGGTCTCTCAGGTACCTTAGCTCTGGTTTCTGTTAACTACACTTAGTCCTGCATTTCTGACAGTTCTATCCCTGGCACCACCGAATTCACCTAATGCTTCTGGAGCACTATAAAAGTCTTGAGGGTCTTCAGAAAAAACCCCCACAGAAGTCTAAGTTCATCATACAAAACTCATGGTGATGCCCACTAGGATCTAGTCTAAGGGGACAGACTTACCCCACCCCTGCTGCTGCTGCTGCTGTAGTGGTGGTCCCTTCAGATGCCCACTCTGCTCAGATTTGAAAGAAATAAAAGGAAAAGAAAATCCAACTCAGACCGTCATAAGAAGCAACTTTCCATTTAATCATTCTACACGGATGTTTACTTTTTTTTAAAAGCTCTGTCTGGGAAGAAAACCTAGACAGTCCCCATTGTCCAGACCCCTGGCTTGCCCCGCTGAGGCTGCAGTGATGAGTCTACTGGAACTGAGTAGGAAAGCTCCTGCAGAATACAGAAGACAACAGCTCTCTAGTCTCCAACTAGTGTCCCATCTACTAGGTGACACTACTGCGAGAATCAGTAATAATAAAATAAATTATTTTTGATATTTTCAAAATAATACACATCTATGAAAAATCAAAATTCAAAACCAAAAATTTTATCCTGCAAATTGGGAGGATGAGAAACAGAGTCGCCGAGCCTTTCTTGAAAGAACCTCTGAAGGAAATGAGTTTTCCCAGTTAGTTTAGACAAGGCATGAGCCTATCCCTTTCTTCTTCTGGGAAACGACCCTCCTAGGCTGTGGACTTTGAGTCATGAGAGGAGGACTTGGTATATGTGCCGATGGTTCCACGATGGGTCCCATTGCTGGGAATGGGTAGCCGGGCTCCTTGGTCCACCTGGCTAGTTATTGGGAGGATTCATGCCTTCTCAGGTGTCAGTGAGCAGGCTCACCACTGAGCGGATTTTGCAGGCAAACCATCGCCTGAGGGGACAAAAGTATTGATAGTGGAATTGTTCAAACTCGGGGGTCTGGCGGATATCGCGGAAAAAGGCAATGTCAAGGTCGGACTCGGTAAGGATGATCAGGAGGAGGAGCAAAACAAAGAGGAGTCCCATGGTCACAAGGAGCAAACGGAGGACACTTAAAACAAACTTATTCACCTGTTCCTCCTCTGGCCTGCCGTGCCCCTGACACAGGGCCCTCAGCTCTCCCCCAAGGGCCTCCATCTCTGCAGCAGTTGGGGTGCTGGTCTCACACTCCTTCTCCTCCTCAATGCTGCAGGTGGCCCCATTGATCTGCCGGGAAAGCAGCATCAGCTCCAGGCTGTGCTCGGCCACAGGGGTGGGCAGCACACTGTCTGCAGGGCTGTAGGCCTCATCCGCGATCACGGCAACTCGCTCATTGCTGTCTGCCCGGCTGCTTCTCACGTGAGGCAGGAAAGTGTCCCCGTGGGAGGAGGTACGTACCGGGGTGGAGTGGGCACTGTCCCGTAGGGACTCGAGGCCTGGAAAGGCAAAAGGAAAATGAGCAGGCCTTCTGTGTGCCGGCACCCACTTCGCTGTCAGGCGGAGGCAGCACCTATCCTGCTTTATCTGGTCACTAAAATCTTAGGAGAAGCCCCTTTGCACGCCCCACGTGACCAGCAGCAATGGCCACTGCACTCTGTTTTGATGTATCAAGAATAGGACAAGAGAAGCAGCAGGAACCAGAGTGGCATTGGTTGCAAGTTTTTCTTTTTGCTTATAGTTTTGGCCATATTGGTTAAAGATTCTGCCTTTCTTGCCTTTGGTGTCTTGGGCCTGGCTTTAGCCCAATTTGAAAGAGAATCGCAGACTATCCCTGACCCAACCAGAGCTGGGGTCATGGTTCAGGGAGCCGAGGGCCTTGAGAGGCAGGAATGTGGAGGAGACTGTGTTTTGCCCAGCTGGGCCTCATCAAATACAGATTCTGGAGCCGAGTGTCCTAACAAGCTGGCACACAGCTCCTTGAGCTCATGAGCTCATCTTTTGGATTTCTGCAGCTGCTATCAGGCTCCTCAGCCACCCAGTTCTAGCTGTCCTGACTTTGTGGGAGGTAAAAACCTGATCTGCTCTTCCTAAGTGCTCTCCCTCTCTTTTCACCTTAGACTGAGCCGGGTCCAGAACAGGCTGACAGCTCCCCTTGCTTTAGCTACTCCAGAGTACAGAGTGGTCTCTGAGACGATCTTGTTGCATCAGTGGGAAATTCGCTTACATTAGTTAGGAGGAAGGGTCTTCTGCCCCTAAAACTACTCATTATCTCTTTACTTTCTTAGATGGAACATTTCTTTCTTTCCAGGGCTCAAAGCTCTAGTAGGGAAGAACAGGAGCTGGTTACCCCCCTCAACCAAACAGCAGCCACCCAGGCCAGCGGATGTCAGAGCTCAGAGTCACCAAGTGTGGCCCATGTCATAGTGCTCCCAAGGAAATGGCTTCTTGTTTTCAAGTTCAGTGTCTGTATTTTCTACTCCTGGCCATATTGGTGGTTTCAGAGTGGCTCTCCCTGCTTTTGTGGTCCACATCAAGAGAAGCTCGTCCCCTTCTGTTGCTCTGAAATCGACCCTGACTGCCCCAGACAGCTGGACACCCAGCTAGTAAAGGTAAGACCTAACCAGGGCCAATTACGGAGTTTTCTGGTTCTGGGCTGGCTTCAGAAGCCCCAAGGTCTCTTTTAAAAGGTGCCAGTAACATTTCAGAAATAGTGTATCTCGTCTTCCTTGGTAGGTAGCCAGTTGCAGCCAGGCCGCCTGCCTGCCCAGCCTGCTGTAGCCCGTCTCGGCATACACACAGTAAAAGATTCTCCATAGGAATGAACCCTGGGTTACGAACGAGTGGCTGGCATGGGCAGGGGAGATGGCAGCCCCCTGCTATCCGCCTCTGCTGCCCACCACCTCACCATTAGTATATTAGCAGCAGCTCTTGGCTCCTGCTTTCAGAAGCTGCACAGTCCTGGCTGTATTTCCTTTGTCCCTATGCTATAAGATACTTAAATTTGTATAATGTTTAAAACTTTTTAAAGCACTTCCATTTTATCTTTAAACAACTTCATGAAGTGGTGAGGGCAAGAGGTTACAGTCACGTGGTTGGTTGTTACTGGCAAAGACAAGGGTAGAATCCAAGCCTCTTTCTATTCCATGGTGCTAATGATCATGCAGTTGGATTCCGGGGAGTGGAACAACAGGCCAGGATGAATTAAGTCAACAGCCTGCACCTGCCTTAGACTTAGGTCCCAATTGCCCAAGAAACTGTTGTGAAATAAGGTGAAATTAAGAGCCTGTCCCTTGTTCCAGAGCCTTTGATGTTCCTCTGTTTTCTGTTTTCCTCAGTGTTCCTCCCTTCTTCCCCCATTTGCACGTGTGTAGCATGAGAAACACATACCTGGGAGTGTGAAATGGGTTTCTGATAAAACAAACCTTTCCAGGCTCTGATCTTACATGTTGCTGGCTCAGCTCCTTTCCCAAGTACTCTTCTGGCTCCCTGTTCTCTGGAACCTCAGCCCCGTTGCACAGGGCACCTCACACCCTTTCAAGGGCTGTCCCCTCACAAGGACAGCTCTGACTGCCAGATCTTCCAATGTATGACCAGCATAGCTGCCGGAAGCCACTTAGTGCAATCATAGCCTGGCCTACAATTCAGCCCTAAGCCTGCTGGGGAAGGTGAGGGGCAAAGGCTATGACATCAGAAAGAGCTAATCAGAGGGACACCAGAAGCCACATTATAGTGAGTTGTTGGTGCTCTCAGTAAACAAGATAATGGCTACATATGTATTTCTAAGTAGACAGCCTGACAAACAAAATTACTCAGTAAATGTTAGTCTTCTGTTCCCCCAACAGACCTCACCTATAAAGTTAAGGTTATTCCTGTGCTAGGTTAGTCCTGTACAGAATTTCAGGTTTCACTAGAAACCACCACTCGCCTCAAACCTGTTATTCTGGGATGGATGGGGTGGGTGTCGTGGGTGGGATCTGGGTGAGTGGCACAGCAAAACAGAGGGTGTCTTTTTACCTTGGAGGTGCTCCAGCTGATCGCCTTGCCCAGAGGTGGCTCCCAGTGGGCCAGGGGGCACAGTGGTCAGGAGCCTACCCTGGAGCCGGGGCCCCATCCTCAGGATGCGCACACTCAGGGGCCGAAGGCAGTGATTAGTCAACCGGAGCTGAACTCGGACTCTGGTGTGAATCTTAATCAGACTCTTCCCCATGGTGGCCCAGGAAGGCAGGTACTTCTTCAGTGGAAATCAGCTGATCTCTTCATGGGAACCAGCCAGGCGGGGAAGGTACAGAGGGAAAGGATGGGAAACCAACTGATCTCACGCCATAGCAGCCCTTTCGCAGTGCCTCCCATGCTGGAGAGAAAAGGTTGGCTCTGAGAGTCTCAGAGCAGACTGAGCTGCAGGGAAAGAGCAGCTCTGAGAGGCCAGCGTTATCAGGGGACTGGATTCAGTCAGAAGGACTTAGAGCTATAAAAGGTAATGGTTTCCCAGCCAGTAGCTGTTTCTCTGAGGCTCATATAAGGGCCCCAGACCTCTCAGAGGGTGAGGAACAGAGAGGGCAGGGAATAATCCCAGAGAGTAGGGGAAATCGGGACTGTCCCAGAAAATCCAGGATGTGAAGCTACAAAGAAAATGGCTTTGGGTTGGGTGGCTCTGAAGTGTAAGGCGGTGGCTCTGGGGCTGGAAATGGGCTGCGTCCCCTCCTCCACTGGGATCTACGCTATTTGTCTGGCTGCCCCATGGGGCACAATGGGTGAAAGAACTGACATACCTGAATGTCCTCTCTGGGTCAGGCCTGTGCTAATAACATGTGTTATCTTGGCATCCCCTAGAGCAGAGGGCAGGGCCAACCAATGCAGTCTTCTTTTTAAGGGTCTCAGTTCATTGAGATTACATGGTTTCATTCAAACTGTAACGTTACGTTAATGTCTTTGCAATTTTCCCCACTGTTTTTGGAGATAGCAAACAAAGCTTTCTCCTGGAAAAGGCACATGGTTTCTGTGATATTAATTATGTGCCATATGGACTATAGGAAAGACAATCCCTGATGGAGCGTGAACGAATTTCAAATGTCCATAACTTCCTGGGCGTTTTGATGGTTTGTGTCCTTCCTCTGAGGTCCCCATTGAGTCCCTCTCACCCTTCCCTGCCTGGTTGGGGTGAACAGTGAGGGTCAGCCGTGTTAGGTGCTTTAAAGGCAAAACCCCCTCTTGAGAGATGATGCAGCTGAACTCTCACCTCCTGAAATAATCCATTCTTTATTTCCCCAGGCTTGATGATCCCTGCACTGATAGAGCCGCTCAACTGCTAAAATCTTGTATTTTTTTTCACATCCAAACCAGATGTCCATCTGCCTCTCCTCACCCTGAATTACATTCTGCCTGTGAGTTTCATTCCTGCCAGGGCAGTTCTGAGCTTCTACCCACGCTCTTCTGAGTCTAATGGGCCTCGAGGGCCATGACCGGGGATGAAGACTGTGCTTGTCTACAGGCACCACTGGGCATGGGGTGTAAGGAGCACGTTGGCTTGGGGAGTAGCACGTGGAGGCCTGCTGTGTTATAATCTGCCAGGTGTGAAGTTCTGAGCCTAAGCTTTTGAGGCCGTGCCCTGGCCCTGGGGTGGGGGGGTGTCTGCTCTAATAGCTTTCTGCGCCCTCCCCTGGCATTTTGTAAGCATGTGTGACAGTTTTGGATGTTGAGGAGCCTACTGCTGCTACAATGGGAGAAGACAGGTTCTGGGAGGAGGCTGAAGGCACAGCCAGAGCTGGTGGGGAACTGAGGCAGCCTCACAGCTCGTCTTGGGGGAGCTTGAGGATGGTTCTCCCCACCTCTGAGTTGTTTTGCTAACCCTGCTTGGCAGCTACTCCAAATGAGTTATATCCCCACATGGATGGCCTCAGTCTTCCCTCTTCTGGGAATGCTGGTTTTACTGGACATTCTTCCATATGCTGGGGAGCAGTAATGCCTGAGGCTGTTCTCCCATGCGATACCTGCATTAGGGCCAGCTTCCCCCAGGGGGTGGCCTTTTCTCTGGGAGGACAGCTGTCCCGACTTTCTGCAAGAGCCTTGGGATGAACCTGGTGGCTTCAGCCTCAGGACAGACGGGAACAAGGGCCACAGAGAGGGGAGAAAGTTATGTTTCCTCAAAAGAGGAGAAGACAGTCCACTTTCCTGAGATGCACACCCCAAAATAAGAGAGCTGGGCTCACTTCTCCCGCTCAGCCTAAGATAGGAGGGAAAACCAGGGGGCTGTGTCTGATGATGGCCAGCCCTCAATAATTCCATACCTTGCATAGCCATTATACTTGGGAGTTTCCAAGGCACCTTCCCCCACCCCCCACCCCTTTCTACAGTGGGGGCAACAGGCTCAGAGAGGTTAAGCAACCTGCCCAGAAAATGTGTGGCAGAGCTCCTATTTTGACCTCATCCTTGACTTCCTGACCAGGGCTCTTTGCATTGTGCTTGCTGCCTACCCAGTAAATGCTTTCATTTCTTTAAAGTACTTGCATGTACATCAGCTTCCTTGAAACCCATGGGGTTTTACAAATGGAGCAACTAAGGTACTCACATAAATAAGGCCTTTGATCGTGGTTCTCTCCCAAAGGTTTAGTCTAATACTCTCAGATCTACAAACCCCTCCTGGACCACAGCTCATCAGAGCTGGATGGGATTACCCTTCACCTGACACCCAGCTGGTGTTCCCATTGACTGGATGAAACATTCTCCCTACCATTGGAGAAACTTGCTGCTGTCTCTAGTGCAAATTCACTTCTTTTCAAGGTCCCTGTGAGGAACCGGTCCAGGTGACAACTTGGAGGAACCCCAGGTCATCTCCAGAACTCATGCTCACCTTCCATGATGGAGATGTGAACAGCTCTTCTCCGGGTCCTAGGGACGCTGCTCAGCCTTGGGCCATGGGTTATGGAGGGACAGCTGCGGCTGGGGACCATCCCTGCTCTGAGGTTAAAGAAAAAAAGAATTCTGTTAGTGCACTGACAAATGTGGTCAGGACTCAGAGTTGAGGACTGGTTACTAGAATTGCCTGAGAATTGCCTGGCTGTGTTAAGGTTTGTTTTGTTTTTAAAAATCTTTAATACCTGCTTTCTGCCTTTAGTCCCTGAATCCCAGTCAGAGACACTACTTCAAACTTGTCAACCTCCTTATATCCCAGACCTACCCGAACCTTTCTTCAGTGTGGCAGTGGTGCCACTGGTCCCTGGGCAGGATTGTCAGAGAGTAGAGCCCCAGGATATGCGGTGCTCCTAAAAATGTGCCTAAGACTGATATGCGGCCTCCCCTGACTTCCCACAGAGGGCAGGGGCGTCCGTGTGAAGGCAGGTAGTAATGCTCCCATTCCCAGAGGTCAGTCTGGTTGGCAAACCCCAGACCTTTTGGCCAATCATATTCTCCCTCAGTCTTACCAGGTTTTAGGAGATGGCCTCCTGGAAATTTATGATTTACAGTTACACATAAAGCATGGATCCTGAAACTATTTCAGACCTAGTGTGACTGGCTTCCTGTAATGCACTGTTTCCAGAGCCAATGAAATCTTGCTGCTTGGGCATGTCCTCCAAGGTCTATGACCAATTTCAGGACTTGGGATGATGGTAGAGAATTACCCAGGAAGGTGGCTCCTGGGTCTGATGTACTGTCTGCATTAGCCCATCTTCCCTCATTCTCCAGGGTCATCCTGTTCCCATGCCTTTGACTGAGATGGGTCTCTTCACCCTGCTGCCCTGTTTGGAAGCCATCATGGCCAGAATCTTCACAGTACTCAAACTGCTGGCTCTTTTAAGAGTCCGAGATCTGAGCTGGACCTGGTTTGGGGATAAGCCCCTGGTGCCTACCTGTGTATTTCTGGTGGCTCCCGTTTGATCTTGGCACTGGACTCCATCACTTCCTTTGCAACTCGGCCACTATAAGTAGTATAAATAAAACAAGCAGCAAGAAATGAGACAGTGTTCCAGGACTGAGCTCCTCTGTAAGATCTCAGATACTTGAGCTGAATTGGGAAGTGGCCTCTTTGGCCTACCCCTTCTCAATGTTTAGGCCACTGAGTAGGGCTTGCTTGCTGGGGTAAAGAGCTCTAAGGCGTCCTGACAGCTCTCTGTCTCTGCGGTCTTTGGGATCTTCCATCCTCATTTAGGAATGATTCCTCATTGTCCAGCGTGTTCCAGAAATATTGCAAAAAAATGAAATCTTTAGATAGAAATGAAAGGAATCACTGTTACAGTTCTTATTTTGCTGCTTTTGTAAGGGCAGGAGAAGACACACATTTTAACCCCTACAGGCAAACAGCTGCAGGGAAGGAAAGAAATAGTCAAAGGGTTAGGAGACAGGAGAATCGGATGGAAACCTCACACTTCTCTGGAGGTTCCCAGTGTCTTTGTTCTCAGGATAAGGACCACTGGGCCACCCTTCTCCAGAGAAGGGTCTGAAAATAGGTCCATAACGGTTACTTACTGTCACTATTTACCTGTATCGGAACCGGCTCCCTTTAAAGAATAAATTGCTGCTGGACACTGTGCGGACTTGGCTTGACTTCTCCAGCCTGCAGCAAGGCAAAGTCCAGTGTGAGAGATGGTCTGCAATGCCTTACAGCCTAAGGCTGTGTTCCCAGCTCCTTCCAAAGGCTACTTGAAAGAACCCCTCAGGAAAAGGCCCTTCACAGCCCTGCTTGTCTCTGACTCCTTTAGCACCTGAGGGCCGTGTTCACGGTCTCAGTGCTATGGACAGGCATGCTGCAATCCACTTCCATGTTAGGAGAGTGAGGGCTCCCCAAGAGTGCCTCATGGGTTCACCATGGGGACT
The DNA here is from genome assembly GCF_949987515.2 of Delphinus delphis. NCBI lineage: Eukaryota > Metazoa > Chordata > Mammalia > Artiodactyla > Delphinidae > Delphinus > Delphinus delphis. The sequence goes on from NC_082684.1 coordinate 87,370,043, forward strand.
GAGAGAATAAATGTTAGGGAAAGAGAATGCCACCTGCTGAATCTCAGCCAGGCCACTGGTTAGCAGTGTGACCCTGGGCAAATTTTTCCTCTCTTAGCCTCAGTCTTATCTATAAAATGGTGGAGCTGGGACTGCTTGACCTCAGGAGTCCCTTCCAGTCCTAGTATTTGAGAATTCATGTACATGTCTGGGTAACTGTGGGTGGAGAAGAGAGTAGTGCCCTTCCTATTCCATCTCCTTCTTGGAGCGAACCTAAAGTATATTGTCACATTAGAGACTCTGAGAAGTCGTGAAATGAAGAAACTAGCTGAACTTTAATAAAAGTTCCACCATTTGTTTGAACTTGGAACCATTTGCCCTCCCCCAGAAAGCCCATTAACACCACTTTCAAGGCTGTGAACAGCTGAGGTGGAGACTCTGGAAGCCACCCTTGAGTGACTGCTCTGATCCCTGTACTCCTCTCACTTAGAAAGGGAAGCATGGGCAGAGCTGCCCAGATTGAATCTCCTAAGACCTGACCCCATCCACAACACGTCCTGGGTGCCTGTAGTGCTAACCCAGCTGGGAACCGAACTGGTCTGAAGCCTTTGTTCTGAGCGGGCAGTGAATATTTAGGGAGTTGTCCCTATAATCCATGAACAGCAGGCGCTGGGGACACCATCCCCACCTGTCTCAGGGCTCCATGAGGCTCTGAGCCTACTTACTCTCCTGTCTGAGCACATTCCTTTTCTTTCTTTTTTTTTTTTTTTGGTTTAAAATATTTAATACGTGTTAGACACGTAAAGTTATTTTTTTCTGAGCACCTTCTTGAGCCTGACCGGCTCCCTTCAAAGCACTAGGCCAAAAGCGGGGCAGGGATCTGCCCATGACAGACACTCTGAGTGACGCCGAAGTGGCTCCTGCTAGCGACTTGGCATAAATGAGGGTCTGACCCAGGCTAGAGGCTTTTAACACCTAATTAGTAGTCATGGAGAACAGTGAAAAGCGGCCTTGGTTTCCAGTGTGGATGTGGGCAATCTGTTAAGGAAAGACTCAGAAACTGAGTTTGGTCACAGGCTCAGAAGCACAATTCTGTTCCCATGGCTCAGACGGAAAAACAAAGGAGGGCCTCCAGAAATGGTGCTGAAATGTTTTCTCGGCTTTCCTTGGACAGCCAGGGACTGAATAGGAGGGAAATGTGACCACATGAAAGTCTTGTGAGTGTCTTCTCCATGAGAAGAAAGAAGCCCACTCAGGTGAGAATTCAGGCTGCCCATTCAACTCACCCCTGATTCTGGTATCAAATGCACAGAATTGATTATACAACTCAGAAAGCCTGCCCAAGAAACAGCCTGTGGGGGCCAGCATCCCACAGCAGTCAGCAGGTAGCAGAGTCTGTTGAGTGGGGAGGAAGATGGTGCCCTCCCAGCCCAGAGCAATTCTGCTCTGGATCCTTCAGGTTACTGGAGGGAGAACTATGGCCTGTCAGAGGAGTATACCACACATTCTGTCTTATGTTGTTCTGATTAAGATGCAGCTTATTAAAGCCTAAGTCATGGCATTCTATTTTAAAAACAAGACCAAGGGTTTTAGCAAAATACACTTCATCTGGCCTCACCCCAGTTTCTCGATGGGCTATTTCTTTGCTCCCTAATGCTTTTATAACAACTTTTTTAATCAAAGAAAACTGGGCACAAAAGCCTCAATATACTTTACAAAATCATTTGGTAAGCTAAGCTCTCTCCTTTGCCCCAAAGCTGCTATCTCAGTAACAGTCAAGTCCTTGCTTCCTCCAGCTACCCCACCCCTGGCTCCTGAGCACTTGGCCTGTCACTGTCAACACCTCTGTCAGTGACACACCAGGAAGGGCTGGTATCAATCCCAGCTCAGCACCAGGCCACCCACTGGGGAGCGGGCCCCAGGGTCTCTCCAAGGCTTAGGGAGCTGCTCTGGGCTGCGCCTGTTCCTTCATGGAGCTCTTGTATTCTGGGCTCTGAATGGCTCCAAGGGGCCAGCTTTATTCAAGTCAGGCACCTGTGGGCTTTCTCTGGCCCAAGCCTTACCCTGAAAAGACCCAGAACTGCTTTGCCACTGGGGGCTGTCCAACGACATCGCAAGGTAGACACCTTGGGCAACTCCGCTGACACACATTCCCAGACATCAGCTCTGACCCTCCAGGTGGTACAGACAGCCACCTGGAAAGGGGTCTGAGTTTTATAAGGAAGCCCAGCCTTGTCATCTCATGTCTCCTTTGTCAGAGTTTCTCAAACTTGCCTGACCATTGTTCCTCTGAAAGTAGCTTCTATGGCTTTGGCCCTGATAAAGCCAGTTCCCATCCCAGGTGTCCACTCACTTGTAGAAGGCTTGGTTCTCTATCCCACATTTCCAGAGATGCTTGCAGGCTTCTGGAGTTGGAGCAAAATATGTGAGAATAATTTTCTTTTCCTACAAAAAATCCCACATAGAAACAGCTTAGTGTGGATGGCAAAGCAAAGGGTGAAGAGGCCCAGGACACTGAGCCCTGAGCTGTCTGAAGGCTCCCCAGTGCTCTCAGGGAGAGGCTTCAGATGGGGAAGGGGCTGCTGGCCGGAAGAGAAGCCTGCAGCACCCACAGGACAGAGCTGAGTTCAGTGCAGAAGGGCATACCTGGCAGGTCCAATCAGAGTAAGTCTCTGCTGGCACTGCTTGAACCAAGTGAGCCCTCCCCAGAGAAAGTGGCACTCTCCTCTGGAATTTTCTTTCTTTCTTTCTTCTTACTTTTTTTTTTGGTATTATCTTCCTGGAATTTTCATATGGAAGCAAAAGAATCTTACTCTGTACTTCCTGGAGGTATGGAACCTCTGAGGGTCACCAGCATCCCTGAGGAAGTCCCTGTGCTCCAGGACCTACAGCCACCTGTCGTCATCTCATGTCTCCTCACCTCCAGCCTTGAACTTGTTCCCGGCTTGGCATGCAGGGGGCTTAGCTCTGCCTGGATGGACCACTTTGGTTCAGCCCTGGCCATCAGGAGCCACCCCAGTGCCCCAGCCCTCCCTGAAGAGAAGGAAGCCAGCACTCACCTCTTTCTGACTTACGTACAAATAAAAAGTCTTTCCTTCAAATTTCAGCTTGGTCACCTCATTCCTAGAAGCACAAAGAGAACGCCCGTCATCTCACTGTGGGCTGCTTGCTCACAGCTAAGTCTTGTAGATGCACAGCCCACCCCGACTGGAAGGGGCTCCAGGCACAGACACAGTTTTAGCCAAAATTAGAACTGAAACAAGACAGCAGCGCAGGGGCCTTAGAGAACAGTTGTTGAAACAGTTCAATCCACAGTTTTCTGGTCAATCACACTATAATAATAGGGTGATAGGAGGATTTCGGGCTCATCAACAGTGGCTGTAAAAGGGAAACGTTTGCATGGGAAGTGAGTCTAGGTAGAGTGGTCCTGGGCCATTTCGGGATTTGGTTCATAACACAGGTGCATTATCTTGATGGGACTGTCAAATGTAAGATGCCACAGGTAGCTGATGAGGCCAAAGTTCAAGATAACAGCAAATAATGAAAAACAATGCGACCAGGTTCTGAGGGAGTTGAGTCTTTCAGGTGACTGTGCCACTGGATGGAAAATGCAGTTTAATGCAGACAAATGTCAAACGATCTCAGGGAGGGGGGGCAGGGCAACATACCAAAGAGAGAGAACAGATTACATGGAACAGTCATGCAGCGTACTGACCAGGAAAGGGGCTTAGGGGTTTTTGTAGAAAAATCCTTGAAGCCACCAGCCCAGTGAATGGCTGCAGTAAAAGAGGCAAACAGGATACTGGGGTACATCCACCCGCAGGACAGACACAAATCAGAAGAAGTGACATGGTTACTGTACATGGCACGACTTAGACCTCACCTCCACATACTGCTCTCAGCCTTGGTTACATTTACAAAATGGAAAAATGACTGGGGTCTTAGGTGGATGTCCCTGAGAGCCAGAGAACTAGGCCTTAGCATTGGTCACTCCTCACTTCCCTTCCATTGGCCTGACACAGCTACCCTCTGGAGCCTGAAGGCCCTCCTACCTCACTGGGGGCAGAGTCTTTATTTTTCTACCCAACTGGGAGCCCCCAAAGAGGTCTGACCATGCATATCTGCCTCCACTTGGCTTCTTCCTCTTTGCGATTTCTAGGGAGATTTCCTCAATATCCTAGAAAGTAGCAGAAAGGTAGTGAAAACAATGTACCCAATTTACTACTGGACAAAACTCAGGGGACAGAGGAAGGTCACCTGTTCCCTGGAAATCATAGCTGGGTCAGGATGAGAGCTCACAACTTCTGACCACCAGTTCTGAGCTAGTACAAGCCACATGGGATTCCTTCCCTGTTAGATTCCCTCCCAATCAATCAATCTCTCATACACATACAGAATACAATAAATATCAATTGATTGATATATAAACAAGCACACAGATCATCCTAGGCTTCAATAAGCAAGATAGGAAAGTAGGAAATTTTCTATTGGAAGTGTGACTAAATTTACATCTATTACTTTAAAGTTGAGGCATATGAAGAGACGTCCTGAAGAAATGGGCTGTGAGAGAAGCTATAGAAGGAAAAGGGTCTGGGACACCCCAGTGAGCAGCAGGGCTTCTGGAGGGTAAGGATACTTTAGGGACTACAGGCCCCGGTGTGTCCTACCTGTTTCTAGCTAAAATGCCCCCTACCAGCCACCTCATAAAGACAGCTACCCTGGTTGGAGTGTGGCCAGGATCCGGGCCTTCTAAGGAACATCAGATGACCCAGAGGTCTCCAAAGAGCAAGTGCTCCTCCCTGGGAGAGCGGTGGCCTGACCCTGTTCACTGTCTTTTTCTGAAAAGTATCTTGTTCAACAGAAGACCCCAAACCCTCACCATCTTCACCCAAGAAGTGCAGTGAGTGGGCCAGCTTGAGAAGGGGTAGCAAATGGGCGTGTTGGGGAGCACACCTGTTAGCCCAGTGCAGCAGGCCGCCCTGGGAAGGGTTTTCTGGGGAATGGGGCCTGGCCGGGCATGTCTGGGGAGCAGTTTCACAAGCACTGTGGTTGATCATGTCGCCAAGCTTCACAAGAGCCACAAGGGTTGGAAAGGGGGTGTCTGTCCACAAGATAACAGGGGAGCTGAAGAGGATGTCGCAGGAGAGCTGGCCTGCAGCATCCCCAGCAGAAAGCTCACCAGGGAGCAGCTCTGTCATCAGGTTCCCCGCTAGCTCTTCTTGAGAAGGTGGAGGAAACAAGACAGGAGCAGGCTTCCCTGGCTGAGCTCTGCTGGGCCAAGGAAAGACACCTGTTCAAGCCCCTGAGAGGAGCTGGCCAGCTTAGACTTGGCAGTCTAAGGCCCAGGAAGGTTCAGAGATCACAGGGGCTTAGTAAAATATACAACATGAGGCTGCAAGATGTTTGCGTGGGCCAGAAAACGGGTCTCTAGGAGAGCCAAACGTCCATCAACAAACCAGAGTCTGCTGCATCAGCTCACAGAGCCACGCAGCAGAACAGACCCCAACAGGTGGGCGGACATGAAGCAGTTCCGAGCAGCTGTGGCTGCAGCAGTGGCTCTTGCCTGCTAGAACTGGGAGCGGGAGAAGCAGGGGAGGGAAGAAAGAGTGGGGATGTGACTCTTGGAGGCTGAGGACACCTAAGCCCTGAAGAGGGACGGGAGACAGAGCAGCATCTGTGCTCCTGCAGGCAGGGCCACCGTGGGGTTTGGTCCGAGGAGGGTGTTTTGCCAGAGCAACAGGGTAACTTATATCTGCCCCAGGGGTCATTGCAAGCCCTCCTTCGTTAGGAGAGTGGGTAAGGAGTAAATATCCCTGCAGATGCTATGGTCCTCAGCAGGGGACAGTCCCAAGGACTCATGGGAACTTTGCTTCCCTAACATTGGCTCCAGCTCTAGACGTCTCATCCTACCCAGAAACCAACTTTCCATACCCTTTCTCTCTCTGGAGAGGCTGTTGGCTCTCAGGAACACCCCTGTGGAAGCATAGGATCCCTAGAAGAGACCACTACCTTCATCAGTTACCATTATGGATGCAAGGCTTTGGAGAGGGCTCAGAACCAGAACTCGCCCAATCACAGACATAGGACATGGGAATCACAGCCCTCCCCAGTTGGTGAGGTATAAAAAGCCTGTTTTGGAAATAAAGATACTCACCATTTAATGAAGTGGACCCTCTTGTTTCCTTGCAGAACAACAAACCCAAAAGGAGTGAAGGCCAGAAATGCAGCATTTCCTGACACATCCTGTAACACATAAAGATTTCTCATCAGGGTGATGCAGGCATAGAGGTAAAAGGGTGAGAAACACAGTTGTTCACTGGGGATACAGGGTTAATACTTGGCCATTGGTCACAGAGGGAAGAGCCTGGCATTTGGAAGTAATAGCCAAGTTACTTACCTTTTCTGAGCCTCGGTGGCCTTAACTGTAAGTTGTAGATTATAATACCAATCTTAGAAAGCTGTGGTGAATATCCAAAGAGAACCGCAAACCCTCACACATTGCTGGTGGGATTGTAAAATGGTGCAGTCACTTTGGAAAGCAGTTTGGAAGTTCTTCAGATTGTTAAACGTAGAGTTACCATGACCCAGCAATTCCACTCCTAGGTATGTACCCAAGAGAATTGAAAATTATGTTCACACAGAAACTTGTGCATGAATGTTCATAGCAGGATTATTCATACCAGCTGCAAAGTGGAAATAATCCAAATGTCCATCAGCTGATAAGTGAATAAACAAAATGTGGTACATCCACACAATGGAATATTATTCAGCAGTAAAAAGGAATGAAGTACTGATACCTGTAACAACACAAATGAACCTTGAAAACATTATGCTAAGTGAAAGAAGCCAGTTACAAAAGATCACATGTTGTATGCTTGCATTTATATGAAATATCCAGAACAGGAAAATCCAGAGAGACAAAAAGTATACTACTGGTTGCCAGGGGCTGTGGGGAAGAGGAGATAGGGAGTGACAGCTAATAGGCACAGGGTTTATTTTTGAAGGTGATGAAGATGTTCTAAAATTAGATAGTGGTGATTGTTTCACAAGTTTCACAATTCTGTTAATGGACTAAAAACCATCGAATTGCACACTTTGAAAAGGATGGATTTTTTTGATGTGTGAATTATATTTCGAGAAAGCTGTTCTGTGTGAGTGAGAGAGAGAATAGCAGTTATCATTATCATGATGGCCTGACACACTGGGCTCCCTCAGGAAAGTTTAGCTGAAGAAAATATAAGAAGCAACTGGCCAAGTGGAACAGATATCGCCAGCCCTGTGGTGCCTGAACCAACAAAGAGGCCTCCTGGTCAGCTGTCACTATCAGTTGGTAAACACAAGGCTTAAGGTTCTACTGGGCAAAGAGGGGAGAAGGTGCAGAAGCTGTAGGTCCTGGTTCCATCACGTGGGAAATGAGCTCCAGGAGGCTCAGGTCTTTTCTAGCCTGGGATGGGGCACAGAAAGCTGGGTGACGATTACATTCTCTCACCTGATAGCGGCCACAGGTGAGACTCTGCTCTGTCAGGGTGTGTGTTCAGGTGGCCAGAAAATTATGCCAGGCTGCTGATCAAATGGGCATACAGGCCAGTTGTCTGGGCCACAGCTCAGATAGTGCCATGGGGTCGGGGCCAGGCCCCTGGTGTGATGGGTGCAAGTGTGGGCCGTGGCTGTCAGGCTCTCCTAGTCTCTCCTGCCTTCAGGCTTTGCCTCCCTGGCACAGATCTTCAGCCTAATCAGTCCTAAGAACAGTGGGGCCTCTGCAGGGCCTCATGAGCCTTGCCTCAAGGAAAAGTGCAGTTTTGCCTTAAAGCTATCTCTTAGAGTCAGGATTACAGGTGTTAGCATCTGGGCCCAGGGAATAAACTAAATATATATTTTGCAGACACTTGAATTAATGCATAGTTGTTACTGTCCTTTCCTCAGGGTTTGTCGTGACCCCAACACTTGGCTGCAAGCACAGTGTCATTCAACCCATGGGCACAGCAAAATGCTGTTTAAAAATAACCTGAATGGAGATACTTTGAAGCCACGGGGCTGGGCTTCCCCCTGCCTGTCATCAGGGCTTGGTGGTGGGTGCTAACAGCTGAGCGCCAGCACTGCACACAAACACTGTCCCTCACAGGGGCCACCGGCACTAACTGGGCAGGCTGGCCTGGGCGGGGGGGTGCGGCGGTGGGTGAGGGAGGGCTCTGCACACAGGGTTGGAGGGTGGGCACTGGGAGGCCTTCAGCTCACTGTGCAGGCAGGACCTGAGCAAGGCCTACAACTGCGGGTTTGGACAGAGACTCGAGGGTGGAGGCCTTACCTTATTTGTACTCAGAGAACAGGCCTGCAGCAGACATTTATCAGGAGAATGTGTGAGGCAGTGAGGTGGGGGCCAGAGGGACCAGTGTGTCTGCCGGCAGTGGGGGGGAAGCCCACACGTGAGCAGAACGAGGGGAGGGCACAGTGGGGCAGGGGGGGAAGGTGTCTTCTGCTGCTCGCTGAAGGACAGGCCCAGAAGGAAGAACAGGCGGAAGGTTGGAAAGGAAGGGCAGGGCCTGCAGAGGCTTGTGGATGGATTGTGGATGGTAGAGGAGGGACGGGAAGCAGCGAAGTGGGCAGGGAAGGCCTCCCTCCAGGTCTCGCACTCCAGGCCCCTGTGGGCAACGGTAGAAGAGCACCTGCGCCAGAACCACGGGCTCTGGGTCAGTCGGCCCAGGTCCTGGCTCTGCACTCACCGCCCGTTTGGCCTCAGCCAGGTCCCTTCGTTGCCCTGTGTTTCAGGCCCCTCGCTGTCAAGTCAGGGTTGATGATATCATCTGCCTCTTAGGCTGTGTTCAGTAAGCACCCAATACATGCTAATGGTTGTGTTGTTGTTAATAATATTATAGCTGCTACTGATTAGCTGAGTTTATTGAACTCAATACAGAATCTCTTTTAAAAAAGCCTAACATTTTACTATTTTTCCTGATGCTGATGGATTTAAATTTTGCTATTTAGGAAAAGAGGGTGTGGGAAGTTGAGGTAGAAAGGGAGAAGTTACTCATTGTTAGGGACCATGGAGAAGGGGGATGTGGATGATACATTGGGGGTCCGGGGGAAAAGTGAAGTGGGCAGGAGGGGAAGGACATCTGTGAGAGTCATCGCAGTGACAGGCCTGTCTCTGGCCAGAGCAAAGGGAAGGGCAGGTCCTCCCATGAACTGGGTGGTGCTGGCCATCTGCACCACCCGGACACCACAGGGCCGGCCTCCAAGTGAAGGCAGGTATTGGAGTTAGAGGGGAACAGTCTCTCCTGACCAGACTGGCTGATTTGGAACAGGGAACAAACTGGGAGTAAATCCCTATTAGAGGCCAATAAGTATTACTTATTATCCCAATAAGTAATAATAGCACCTTGTGCAATCCCAATCCATCCTCCCATTTGAAGAGAGCAATTATCCAAACTGCTTCCAATGCAACAGTTGCAAATGAAGCTGCAAGGCCCTGGCACGTGGGCATCCACAGTGCGGGCAGCTTGGATGTTTGCTACTCGTCTCTGGCACGTGAGGCATGGGATTGGAATTACAACAAGAAACCTCACATCTGGACCAGCATCAGGGAGTTCCCTGCTGGTCCAGTGGTTGGGATGCCACACTTGCTTTCACTGCTGAGGGCTCAGGTTCAATCCCTGGCTGGGAACTAGGATCCCCCAAGCTGCACAGCACACCCGAAAAAAAAAAAAGGAGCGTGGACCAGCGTGAAAACACAAACAGGCAGCCACAAGTTTCCCAGTTTCTTTCATCTAACAGGCCATTCTCCTTGTGAGCCTGCCCTTTGGATTTGTATGTGGAAGGACAAGTTATGTGACAGAAAGAGAAGGAAATGAGGATGAGGAGAGAAGTGACACAGGTGGCAGTAAGCTGCTCCTCAGCTCTTCCATCTTATCAAGCTGGATTCTATCTTTCCTCCCTGTCCCCTGCCCATCCCAATGCAATCAGCACCCCCAGGACGGAGCCATTAATTATCTGGGAGGTGGAATAAAAACTCAGGTCCTGACAGCCCCACAGCAGATACCGCCAGGCCCGCTCTACATCAGGTAACATTCAAAAGACTTTAGTTTGCTTCTATGGTCGTGAGGTGACAAATCTATTTTCCATTTTTCATCCTTGTGGAAGAAGCTTCAGCCTTGGTTCTACTTGCTTCTCTGGACCTCAGTTTCCTCATCTGTAAGATGAGGACAATAATACATACTCCAAGAAATACTGTTGATACTTCCATCCGATTTTAGGGAGATGGCCTAGGTGATGTACTGCCAGGACAAGGCCACTGTGTTTTTCTTGAGGAGGGGATGGATTCGCACAGTCATTCATGTTCATATGGAACCCACCATCAAACTTGACCTGCATCAATACATCATCATCAAATGTTCACCCTAAGAGGATCACTCTGTCTAGAAAAGGATTTTTGGAAATCATAGTACTGACTGGTTCTTGGAAATAGGGACATCTGGCCATCTTTGCCCAGATCTACCTCTGGATACAATGAAGTAGGCTTCTGTCTGCTGCTCCCCAGAGGACATCCTGGATGTGTCTGAGTCAGGACCACAGCATTCTTGGTTGTTATGCCTCTCAAGTCAGCCATCCCCTCTCTGGAGCACGACTGAAACTAATTCAGTCTCGGTGGATGAAGCCTCTATTATTCTTAAAAAACCTGAGAGAAGAAGATTCCATATGCTCTTCCAGACAGTGGTGCCCATTCCTGAAAGGGCTCATAGCTGGGGACCTTCACATTCAATCAACCATGAAAACCACCCAGTTTTAATACACTGAAACACAGCCACAAGAAACCAGAGTGGAAATGAGGAGGAGGAGGCAGGCACCCTGGAAGAGGCTTGGCATCAACCCGTGACAGCTCAGAAATGGAAATCTGGGCAGAAACTTGCCACTTAAGTGGCTTTAGTTCTTCATTTTGGCAGTAAACCTAACACACTCCCCGCAGTGTAGCCAAGAGGGGCCCACCTGAGGGTGAGGGCAAGTCATCACTGATGCTTCTTGTTCTGCTTCTCTGAGGTCAAGGGCAATGTGTCAAGATGGGGAGCGGGTTTATTTAGAGAGGAGCTTTGGTAGCTGGATTATGAAAGTAATGATCCTATTTTAAGAGCAAGGGAATGACACTATCATTTTATTTGTGTGGTTGACCTAACCTAGACCCTGCTGAAATCAATTTTCTCCGGGTCTATCTATACAAAACAGACATAAAGCCATTTGGTGAATTTACATTACGTTTTTCTATGATGATTTCAGTAGTCTCGTAGGTCTTTTGTCCTCTCTTGATCAGAACTGGCAGTGAGTCCCACTTTGTTCCTAAATAAATGCCACCTCTCCAGATGGAAGACCATGAATGATAACTGAAAGAGCACAGCACTGAGACTCCACAGCTCCAAGTTTGAGTCCCAGTATCATCCTTGCCTCTAACACTGGACATGTTAGTTAGTTCCTCAGAGCTCAGTGTTCTCATCTTAAAAAGAAGACAAGAATGTCTTCGTTTTTTAAAAATAAATTTATTATTTTATTTATTTATTTTTGGCTGCATTGGGTCTTCGTTGCTGCGCGTGGGCTTTCTCTAGTGGCGGCGAGTGGGGGCCACTCTTCGTTGCGGCGCACGGGCTTCTCATTGCAGTGACTTCTCTTATTGTGGAGCATGGGCTCTAGGCACGCGGGCATCAGTAGTTGTAGCATGCGGGCTCAGCAGTTGTGGCTCATGGGCTCTAGAGCACAGGCTCAGTGGTTATGGCACATGGGCTTAGTTGCTCCGCGGCATGTGGGATCTTCCTGGACCAGGCCTCAAACCTGTGTCCCCTGCATTGGCAGGCGGATTCTTCTTTTTTTTTTTTAAACATCTTTATTGGAGTATAACTGCTTTACAATGTTGTGTTAGTTGCTGCTTTATAACAAAGTGAATCAGGTATATGTGTACATATATCCCCATATCCTCTCCCTTTTGCATCTCCCTCCCACCCTCCCTATCCCACCCCTCTAGGTGGTCACAAAGTACGGAGCTGATCTCCCTGTGCTATGCGGCTGCTACTCACTAGCTATCTATTTTACATTTGGTAGTGTATATATGTCAATGCTACTCTCTCACTTCGTCCCATCTTCCCTTTCCCCTTCCCCATGTCCTCAAGTCCATTCTCTATGTCTGCATCTTTATTCCTGTCCTACCCCTAGGTTCTTCAGAACCATTTTTTTTTTTAGATTCCATATGTATGTGTTAGCATACGGTATTTGTTTTTCTGACTTACTTCACTCTGTACAACAGTCTCTAGGTCTATCCACCTCACTACAAATAAGTCAATTTTGTTTCTTTTTATGGCTGAGTAGTATTCCATTGTATACATGTGCCACATCTTTTATTTATTTTTTTACTTTTTGTTGATTCTTTTTCTTTTTAACATCTTTATTGGAGTATAATTGCTTTACAATTGTGTGTTAGTTTCTGCTTTATAACAAAGTGTATCAGCTATACATATACATATATCCCCATATCTCCTCCCTCTTGCATCTCCCTCCCACCCTCCCTATCCTACTCATCTAGGTGGTCACACAGTACGGAGCTGATCTCCCTGTGCTATGTGGCTGCTTCCCACTAGCTATCTATTTTACATTTGGTAGTGTATATATGTCCATGCCACTCTCTCACTTCATCTGAGCTTACCCTTCCCCCGCTCCGTGTCCTCAAGTCCATTCTCTACGTCTGCGTCTTTATTCCTGTCCTGCCCCTAGGTTCTTTATAACCCCTTTTTTTTTTTAGATTCCATATATATGTATCAGCATTCGGTATTTGTTTTTCTGATTTACTTCACTCTGTATGACAGACTCTAGGTCCATCCACCTCACTACAAATAACTCAATTTTCTTTCTTTTTATGGCCGAGTAATATTCCATTGTATATATGTGCCACATCTTCTTTATCCATTCATCTGTCGATGGACACTTAGGTTGCTTCCATGTCCTGGCTATTGTAAATAGTGCTGCAATGAACATTGTGGTACATGCCTCTTTTTGAATTATGGTTTTCTCAGGGTATATGCCCAGTAGTGGGATTGCTGGGTTGTATGGCAGTTCTAGTTTTAGGTTTTTAAGGAACCTCCATACTGTTCTCCATAGTGGCTGTATCAATTTACATTCCTACCAACAGTGCAAGAGGGTTCCCTTTTCTCCACATCCTCTCCAGCATTTATTGTCTGTAGATTTTTTGATGATGACCATTCTGACCAGTGTGAGGTGATACCTCGTTGTAGTTTTGATTTCCATTTCTCTAATGATTAGTGATGTTGAGCATCCTTTCACGTGTTTGTTGGTAATCTGTATGTCTTCTTTGGAGAAATGTCTATTTAGGTCTTCTGGCAGGCGGATTCTTAACCACTGCGCTACCAAGGAAGCCCAAGAATGTCTTCTTGGCAGTGTTGTTGTAAAGATTAAATGAGATTGGGACTTCCCTGGTGGTCCAGTGGTTAAGACTCCATGCTTCCACTGCAGGGGGCACAGGTTTGATCCCTGGTCGGGGAACCAAAATCCCCTGTGCCATGTGGCGTGGCCAAAAAAAAAAAAAAAGGTTAAATGAGATAGTGTAAGTGGCTGGCATGTGGAGGCTCTCAATAAATGGCACCTTCATGATTCATGATAAGGCTGGGCTCATGTGGTGGGTCTGACCACTTCAAATCCTTGACAGGGCAGGAGGCCACAGTCTGGGCCTGCAGGAGACCCAAGGCAAACAACCAGTCCCAGGCCCCCTGGAAGGAACAAGATGGTGAGAGGTTGGAGAGGTGTCAGGGTCGGGGAGCAGACGCAACACTGGGCTGTCAGTGGTTTGCTCCATCCTCCTCATCCAGCAGCTGTAGGCTTGGTCTGCTAGGGGCTCCTGCCAGGAGCTGGGGGTCAGGGGAAAGGCAGAGAGCTCAGGACAGCTTGTGCAAGTTCAGAGTTTGGGTATTAGTGTAAGACAGCTAGCTACTGGAGCCCTCCGGCTGTCCCACCCAGAGTGGGTAGGATACCCTCTTCCTAGTCCCAGGGCCAGGCAAGGACCCTCTGGGCAGAAAGAAACCATCAGAAAGAACAGCAGCTTCTTAATCAGTCCAGGAGAACAGAGCCCATCCGAAGTGTTGGTCTGATCTCATTTAATTATCGAAACGATTCCTCTTCTTCTGTCCTCCCTAGGGCTGTGTGCCCCAGGTTCCCAGGGCCCCAGTAATTGCCTCTCTGTTAACAGAAATCATCAGTATTTATTACACCAAGCACTCCAGCTTATTTCGGCTCTCCTTGTAGCAACATTAAGGCGAGGGCTTGGTAGCCTATCACCAAAGTGACTCTACTTAATGACAAGAGTAAAGGCTCCCAAACTGTTCTCCTTCCTCAGGAGGGCCGAGGGAATCCTGAGCCAGAGCCTAATGAGATGAGCCGCGGGGTCTGCAGCAGGGCCCTGATGTGGCCCTGGGTGAGCAAGTAGTACGGGGCCCAAGAACAAGTGGAATCCCAGCAAGATGACTGCTCCCACCTTCTCCCCAGAGGAAGTCCCCTGGGGGCTTCTGCTCCTTAGAGATACACAGCAACAGGAAGTGACCTTAGTTCATATATTCTTGCTCTGCCACTCAGGGCCTTGTACACTGTGGCCTCCTGGAAACTTCATCTTCTTCATCTTCTTGTCTGTAAATCAGGAAGAATAATATCCACCTCCCAGTGCTGGCAGGAGGATTAGAGAAGAAAATAGTGTGAAAGGATTCCAGTGGGCCTGCTAGGGAAGGTGTGCCACAAACCTCTCTTCCCTCTCTCCTTCTAGGAGTGGGTGCCGTGGGGATGAAATGATATGATATATGGGATTGGGCCTTGTGCAGTGCCTGGTGTGAAAGCCGGTTCCTTCCTGTAGCCTCTTCACCTCTGTGTCTGTTGGTGGACAGACTCGTCAAAAGACAGGCCTGAGCCAGGACCCCCGCAGTCCTAGGGTGCATGTGGATTTGGGCTGGACACCAAGCTGGCTGCCGCTGTAGCTTCCAGACCCCCATAGGCAACAGCAGAGAATCCCCACCCTGCTACACTCAGTTGTCATGCTCAGGTTCACTGTCAGCCCACCTCTACGTGCCATCAGGTGACAGCCCTGCCTAGGGACCCAGCTCTGAAGAGGTGGGCACTCTGTGTGGCCACAAGGGGACTGGACAGATGTGGGGTTAAATACAGAGGTGACCTGGCATCTTCTGTTGACCATATCTATCTTTAGGCAGCTATGTCTTTTTTTTTTTCCCTTCTAACCAAAGGTCTCACATATTTACTACTAAACCAAAGCACTAGTGCAGAAACACGCAAAGAGAAAAATAATTTCCCCAATAAAACACACCCAGCTGGTCAGACGGTAGTGATGTTCTCAAAGTGATATGGTAAGATGAAAGTGACCTTGACACAGCATAAATGTGTGCCACTTCATATGCGAGGCTCCTTACAGACCCAGCGTGGTTCTTCTCCAATGTCTTCTCTTGGAGTTGTACCTCATTTTATTACCAGTTTTCATTCGAATCCATTGGGGAATGGGATGATTCTGCTTTTGTTTCTTGGCCAGGAATTGCTTGATCCTGAAAGTCTTGTGAGAAGACAAGACTTGTGAGCCTTGTGAGAAGACATGGAGCAAATCCAGCCGCACATAGGATGGCGGAGAAGAGAAGGCAGCTGTTGTCTTTTCAGGTCCTGAAGTGACTCAGCAGTTCAGGGAGCACAGGTGCGGAGTATCTGCTGAGGACTTTAACACGGATGAGGAAAGCCAGGCTCAGAGAAGTTTCTGAAGTCCCCAGGAAGGAGGAGACCGGCCCTGGAGCCAAGGCCAGCTGACTCCAAAGCTCTTGTCCGTCAGTCCTCTGCAGCCCCCTGCTGATAGTATCTGAGGAATTTATGCAAGTTAAACTACATCGGTTGTACACAAGGCATTATTCAGGAAGCTTTGCTAATTCATTTGTAAATATCCGTATGTCTTCTTTTTTTTTTTTTTTTGGTATAAAATGGCATGAATGTGTTTTCTGACAGTGCTGGCCCCCAAGAGCACAGGGGTTATCTTCAGTAGGCTGTGCTGGTAGATAGGGAACTGTGGAGCTGGGAGGGTGACCAGGTTTCTGAGTGCCAGAATGCTCTCAAAGTTCGTATTTGAAGTTTCGGCATTAAATCCTATGCAACAAAAACATCACCATCTCCTCACCAAGCGGCCAAGGGAAACGCACCTCTGCCTCCACATCACTGGGTTCCTCGGTTTCCATTCTATTAATTTTTTGGGGAAACTTATGGTGCCCCTCACTTATTAGGAAGAAGAGGTCAGTGTTTGAGAATCAGTTTTACTTGTGATACTGGGGTCTCTCCAGTAGTGGAAAGAGAGAGGCAAAGATTTGGGGAAATTGAGGCAGAGACCAGAAGTGTCAGAGCAGCTGGGATGAGGAGCTGAAGCGCACGGACCCGGCCACAGAGAGACAGGAAGAGGCCACGGGTCTCCACTGCTTTCCACAGTCTCGAGTGGCTGCCCGAGCTCGTCTCTGAAATGCCAGACTCACGTGAGTAATCACAGAGGTTCCTCTCTGGGCAGAGCCTCCCTGGCTGGTTCCTGTCCCGCCCTCACACGCGCATAAGGGAATTAAACGTGACTCCACTGCAGTTCCACGCAGTGACTTAGGCCGCTGCAGTCAATAAAAACCCACTCTTGGAAAGAAACTAGATTACGGGTCAGGGAAGGGTGGGCAGTGCGCTGAGCAGCCTCTGATCATTCCCTTCTCTTCACTTCACTTCCACCAAATTACCCACTGCTGCCAAAGTGGGGCCCCGGTTTCCAATTTGTTATTTAGATGGACTTTGCCTCGGACACTCTGACATCGATGTGGCGCCACAAGATTATGCGGCGTGGAATCCAGAGGAGTTTTCACAATGAGACATTTTCTCTGGCGTCTGTCACTAAAAAAGCCAATCACCCCAATATTGAAGGGGCGGGTGGCACAGGCGCGTGGTCCCTCCCTGCCTGTCACCCTCTAGAGCAGCGGTCCCCAACCTTTTTGGCACCAGTGACCAGTTTTGTGGAAGACAATTTTTCCATGGACGGGGGCGGGGGGAAGATGGTTCAGGCCATAATGCGAGCGATGGGGAGCGGCAGATGAAGCTCCGCTCGCTCGCCGCCGCTCACTTCCTGCTGTGCGGCCCTAACAGGCCACGGACCGGGGACCCCTGCCTAGAGGGGGCAAGGTCAGCGCAGTCTCCAGCCATGGGGGCGGGTCTTACCTTACACGGGTGAGGGTCCACTCCGTATGTCTCCAACGTCTGCGCTTTTCTTAAAAAGTTCAGCTCTGATGTTGCTGGTGTTTGGCCACTGGAATAAAGAAAATGGGATGATTTCAGGATTTCCTGCTCCCATAGGTTCCCCTGAGGTAAACTCAATTAGGAAGTGGTCAGGGTGTCTCACACTCCGATTTTTCCATAGAGTGTGCTCCCTGCTCCGTCCTAGGACCGACTTCAGAGACTCTTATCTAGGGTCAAAACCTTGGAAGTCTTCAGAGTGAGGCAGGCTACATAATGAATGACATGGGCTGAGTGTAATACAATAGGGAGTGGTGGGGACTAGGGCAAATTGGGAGTGCCACCCCGTCTAATGAGGGCAGCTGCTCCTCAGCTATAGTCTTGGAATGCAGTCTTGGATTATAGTCACACCATCATTGCTAGGTGTGTTTTTTTTTTTTTTTTTTGCAGTATGTGGGCCTCTCACTGTTGTGGCCTCTCCCGTTGCAGAGCACAGGCTCCAGACGCAGAGGCTCAGCGGCCATGGCTCACGGGCCCAGCCGCTCCGCGGCATGTGGGATCTTCCCAGACCGGGGCACGAACCCGTGTCCCCTGCATCGGCAGGCGGACTCTCAACCACTGCGCCACCAGGGAAGCCCAGGTGTGATTTTTAAAGAGAATTCACAGATACCGAATTTTATGTGGCATTTCGGTTTTAAGTACTATGGGGGCAGAAAAAAAATACATCTGTAGGCTGGCTGCAGGCCATCTGATCTAGACTGAAACACAAAGAAGGGACCTGTATATCTTGCTGCCTAACCCTCTTCCTTTACCAAATGGGAACACAGGAATGGAGGGTAAAGAGATGCAACAGAAGACAGTGCTGAGCTCTCCAGACTCCACAATAGGTCTGTCTGCCCACAGGGTGATGACTGTGAAAAGGAAACAAGCAGAAAAAAGGAAGAAACCAGCGCTGGCACCAAGCCATCTGAGGAAGGGGCCTTCAGCATCACTCCCCTCCTGGCTGCCTCTTTAGCAGGGGCGTGGATGGGCTCCACACAGAACCAGTGCAGGATCACCACAGGCTCTCTCAGGGTCCAGTGCCCTGGGAAGCTGACCTCCTTCTACAGATGTGGGATTGGCTTCAGTGTGAGGAGGTGTGGGCAGTTTGTCAAGTCAGCAACTCTGACGGCTGGTGGGCAGGACTGAAACTTTCTAAGTTCATCATTTGCCTCAAGTAATACGGCAGGGCAGGAAGACAAGCCAGCCTGAGGGAGAAGCAGACCAGATTCCCTCTAGTGTCTTTCTGGAGACGCATCAATCAATCAGCACCTCAGCAGCTTCTGTGCTGCCCCGTATGAAATACACCATAAACTATAGTGCAGTCTGGGCCCTCAAGGAACGCATGTTAGAGTTGGAGAAAGGAAACACAGACACAGTTTTACATTATGAAGATGAGGCTGAGCCTGTGTAAGTAGTACCTGTGTAAGGAGGCATTTTGTAGAATGCAGATGTTTACACCCACCAGCGCACCTGAGACACAGGGAAGGTGTTTGGAAAATGCTGGCGCAGCAGGCAAAGGACTGGGCACCAGAGGCAGCTGAGCACCGCTACCCCTTCCAGGGAGCCTCCTTATTCCCTGTGTGGAGACTGGAGGGCTGCATTCACCCTCAACCCTCTGGGACCCTCAACGTGGGCATCATTTCCTGGGGGATCCCCTGACTTCTATGAGGTTTCTGGAGGACTGTCCCCACTGCTCTGACATCTCCTAAAACCCTCCTGGCAGGGGCTCCCGGCTGTCCCAGCACACCCTTGATCTCTCCTTTGAATGAGCCAGGAGCCCTCACAGATGTGTTTATTCTGACCTGTACCACAAGGGGCCACTATTCCCTAAGAGTGATGGGAGGAGCTGGGGCAGCACCTGCACAGGGAGAGGGGTGGGAGGCGGCTAGGATTCCAACTCTGGTAGGTATCTCCATTCCTCTGGAGGGTGGGGACCAGTCCAACCACACACAGTGGGCAGGAGGTCTGTTTATAAGGCTAAAGAGGCTTTGGGGACGTATTTGTTGGTAAAATCTTTGAGTGAAGGTGAAGATTTTTTGTTTCGGGGGGCATCAGGTGGGAACTAGTTTAAGGTTAATGTTATCATTAGAAATATCTTTTTCCCACCCCTTGGACATTGTCCTTCCCCAGAAAGGTAGTTACACAAACATTTGAAAAGATTTTTTTTTTAAATTGCACTGTATTCATATGATAGCAGGTTTTATTTTACAATGCTGTATTGTATATAAATTTTTTCTTAGTTTATCAGTTTGGGGAATCTGTGCTCCAGTATGCCGTACAAAGTAGAGCTTAAACACCCTCTTGTTGCTTTTTAAAAAACCAACCTTTGTAGAAAACACTATTTCATATGGGTGAGAGGATGCATTGATGCTATTTTATGGGATGTGGCACATTCTGGGTGACCTAGGAGAATCTGAGGAGGACGAGCCTCCTGCTTCCAGCTGCTTCTCCCCTCCTTCCCTCAGTGCAGGGGTGTGGGGTTGAGGAAGCAGTGCTGAAGACACACCCTTGAAGGAGGTGCTCTCAAGGTGCCCACACCAGCTATGAATCAGGCCAGCCCTGTGTGGTCCCATCCACTGATCCAGGAGCCACCTGTCACTGTCACGGACCAAGGTCGGAGGCTTGCCCATTTTTCACATCCCCACTTAACCCCTCCTCTCTTCCCTCTTCTGCTGTTTACGTTTTCCTTTTCCTTTTCCCCAGTTCATGATTCTTCCCTCTGTCTCTTCATTTATCTTAGTGAAGCAAATACCTTTCAGAGGCCAGTCCTTCTCCATTTTCCTTACCTATATAGCTTCTCTCTTGCCTTTGAGCCTCAGCCTACACCACTGTTCTTGCAGAGGGAGCCTTGAGGTTGTACTGTCAGTGGATCACTGAAAATGGTACATCCCAGAGTCAGGGAGGCTGGGTCTGCAGGAGCAGAGGATGCAGTGCAGAAGCTGTGTGCTCAGGCTGTGAGGGAGACAGTGGCCCGGCCTGAACCGAGTGTCACGCACCTGAGTTCTGTTTTGTGAATCTCAGCAATCTTCCTTTCCAGCTTCTCTGAATGTTTAGGGAAAAACTGGAACTTGGAGCTGTAGCCTTCAGGGTGTTTTCCTGGGTCATAATCCCCAATCTCCGCTTGCAAAAGGAAAGTAGAGGAAAACAGTTGTGCAGATAGGTAAATCATCACTGGCAAAACAACAAGAGATGAACACAGAGAGCAAAAGCTAAAGTCTGCACCACAGTTGCAAAGAACAGTGGATCCCGAGCACAGCTGTGAGTCGGGCAGAGGGCATGTTCCTCAGGAGCAGGCCCACCTTTGTTCTCCCAGGTGTGCACACTGAGTTGATATCAAGGCCAAGTGGAGAAGGTAGAGCTGACCCTGCGTTCTGAGGTCACCACATGTAAATTTGCAATAAAAGAGCAGAAGCCTGCACCATGGCCCACAGGCTCCCAGAAGAGAGCCTGAGAACAATGCTCTTTGTGGCAGCACAGGAAACTGTGAGCTTGATCAGAAAGACAGAAGCTTTTGGGCCTGAGCCACCTCCAAAGACTAAATCTCGTTTTGAGGATGTTAGCAGGGACACAGCAAAATGATGAATGAGCCGTGACCCAAACTCAGAACTCAACTCTCAGTCCCCATCAAATCAAATCCAGTGAATACATTTGAATAAATATTCACTGAGGGCTGAACAGGTGCCAGGCCCCCTGGAGAGGGCTGCAGAGTGGGAAGACTGGCTATAAGCAGAAAGTGCCGCTGAGTTCAGGAGCACCAGGTCCTAAGGCTGACTTCTCCGTGCCCAGCAGGGGGTGGGGCTTTCTCGTCCTGCAGATTCACAGAGTTCATCCCCAAAGCTGCTGAGATCTCAGATCTGGGGTGACCAGTGGGCCCACGCTACTCCCTACGATGTGTTCCTAGGTCAGAATCCAGGCTTCTCCACATGCAGCATTCCACAGGGAACACTGTGTGTGTGTCAGGAGGAAGGATGTTAAGAAGTTCAGCTGCTTTGTGGTTGTCTTTTCTCCTCCCCTAGTGAGAACCACAACCAGTGCAGGTGAGAAGTCTTGAGTGGGGAGTAAATATTAAGAGGAAAATGTGCCCTTTTTTCACAACTGAATATTGTTCTGTGGCACAGGTCTCCTCATCGTGCCTTCCAGACTACTTGGGAATTTCTGTCATTTAGCAAGAGACTAAAGGTTTCCCTGGGCTTAAAGTCTGAAGTGATCTTGAGCCATGGAGTCATTTATTATGATTTTACTTAGAAAGCTTCAAATGGGAAACATCAATGTTGGATATCAATAACTTCTTTAAATTAAAAAAAAAAAAGAAAATTTCAATATGGTTGTCAGGGTAAAACTAGAGTTTAAAATTTCACTTAGATGGGACCAGGTTTTCCTTTAAAAAATGAAAGGAGTATCTTTGGGTACCTTAAAGTTGGCAAGTACCTTCTAGACTTCAGGCTTAGGAGGTTTTTAAAAACAGGAGTCTCAGAAGTCAAAGTTGCAATAGGCTGACTTTTACATTCTTAACGCAGCTGTGATATTTTTTTTTGCCGGAAGAACTTTAGTTTCTTGTTGGCAAGCATTTTTTTTAGGTTCTGTTCACAAAGTAGCTTCCTGGAGTTCACAGATTTCTGATTATGAATTCAGATTCTTTGATAGAAACTTCATGGTTTTAGTGCTATGGTCCAAAATAACCCAGTGACAGCTTCAGGCCAAAGGACTAAGAGAAGTCTACGAACTTAGAATACTCAGAAGTCCCCTGCATTTCACGAAAGGAGAAAGGATCACATACGAAGAGTACGTACCTTTCCCACTGTTTCGCAAAAATCGCCAGCCTGGGTATTGGCTGAGTACAACCCCAACTCTGCCTTCTTTGCATGTTAGAAAATGGGTTTGTTACTTGGAAACATTTTTAACTTAGAGCACTCTGAATGGAAAGGTCTCTGAAACAGATACCAGAATTCCAAGGTGCTTCACATCTTTGAGATTTGAATAAAAAGACAAGAAAAAGCTGATTTGGATTACTCTCCAGAGTCTCGATAACTTTATCGACCAAGGGTGCAAGGAAAGTCACCCCCCCCCCCGAACAGAGTCTGAAGGGGCTGCCAGAAAGACTTGAGGTACAAACGATTTAAGGTTGCGTGGTCAGAGCTTCCTGGGTCTAGGGAGTCCAGGCAAAGTCTTTTAACTCGGGCTCTGTTTCAAGTTAGATACTGTTTATATCCAAGAAGTAGTCATCTGCAGTAACTGAAATAATGTAATCAGTACTTAGCATGAAAGGCAAATTTATCCTGTCAAAAGTCATTACCTTGAAGGATATAAGCTGCTAACAAGGCAGCATCTGATGTTTTACAGAGGAGGCGGCCGTGGTACAGATCCCTTTTGATCTGCAGGAAGACTAAATACCTGGAGAGAAAACAGAAAATGAACGATAAAGGATTTCTTTGATTGCTTTAAAGACATAAATATGTAATATAAGCCTATCAAAATCTCTGTCGGGACACTTTTACTACATTAAAACAAAAATCTCAAAACATACCACAGAACAAATAACAGTTTTCATTTCCCTGAAGGCTCTTTCAAGCACTTTGCCCTGAACTGATTTTGAAGTTCAATTCAAAACAACCTGTCAGTTTCCTTCTGTAGCTCAAAACAGAAATGGCGGGCTTCCCTGGTGGTGCAGCGGTTGAGAGTCCGCCTGCCAATGCAGGGGACACGGGTTCGCGCCCCGTCCGGGAAGATCCCACGTGCCGCGGAGCGGCTGGGCCCGTGAGCCATGGCCGCTGAGCCTGCGCGTCCGGGGCCGGTGCTCCGCAACGGGAGAGGCCACAACAGTGAGAGGCCCGCGTAGCGCAAAAAAAAAAAAAAACCAAAACAAAAATGGCACTTCCTGGTTAAAAGCATCGTCCCCCAGTGCTGGGAGTTGGAAGGAGCTGGCCCTGCTCAATTCAGTGCCGAGAAAGAAACCTGTGTCATAAGAGAGGGGCTGATGGGGCCTCTCTCCTTGCTGACGTTGCCTCTTAAGAAGCAGAGAGGTGGTGAAGGAACTAGCCCCAGCGAGGGTTCTGCCTCGGCTTGCCAAGTCAATCTGTCCATACGTGGAATGGCCCTCATTATGGGCAGAGGTCAACCAGACCTCTCAGAATTTGAATAAGGTGAAGGAGAGGCACGGTGAAGGAAATGCAGAAACTTGTGGCTAATATTTCCTCAACCGTAGGAAGCTCTCACCTCAGGTGGAAGCAGGCTATCAAGAACAGCTAATAGTAGCTGATGTGTATTGAGCACTTACTGTTTCCCAGTCCAGGACTTACACACTTGACATCAGCATCTCACCTAATTTTCGCATACCACTTTGAGATATATATTGTTATTATCTCCCTTTTTTAAGATAAACTGAGGCTTAAGTGATCTTCTCATGCGCACATAACTGGTAAGTGGCAGAACCAGGATTCAAATTCAGGACTGAGGTTGGCTCTTCATCACTGTGTTATTCTACCCTCTTTGCACTATAACTGCTTTGTAGTTTCACAAGTAATTGGGTGGACTCTGTTGCCATGGAATGGAACTGTTGACGTTCCATTCTGAAAGGTCTTTACAAGGAGCGGGGTCTCTGATGTTCATAACCTCACAGGTGCCCTGAGAAGAGCAGAGGCCAGGGGTATCACACCCTTAAGTGAGTCACCTACCACAGTGGGTCCTTGGCAGGGGGCATCTGTGGTGGTTTAAAAATATGTCCACAGGGAATTCCCTGGAGGTCCAGTGGTTAGGACTCTGCACTTTCACTGCTGAGGTCGTGGGTTCAATCCCTGGCTGGGGAACTAAGATCCCACAAGCCGCGTGGCATGGTTAAAAAAAAAAAAGTTCACAAATTCCTTGATACTCCTCATTTCCAGAGGTAGAGCTTAATTCACTCCATTTGAGGGTGGGTTAGACTGAGTGGCTTGCTTCTAACAAGCAGACTACAGCAGGAGTGGTAGTTAGTGTCTGACATCTGAGACTAGGTCATAGTGTCCCTGCAGCTTCCTCCTTGCACTCTCCTTCTCTTGGATCACTCACTCTGCTTGAGGACACTTAAGCAGCCCTATAGAAAGGTCCATGGTGAGGAACTGAGGCGTTTTGCCAACAGCTAGCAAGGAACTGAAGCTTTCTGCCAACAACCGTGTGAGTACACCATCTTGGAAGTGAATCCTCCGGTCAAGGCTTCAGATGACCACAGGCCCAGCCAACCGCTTGGCTGCAACCCCAGGAGAGACCCTGAGCCAGAAGCACCCAGCTAAGCCGCTCCTGAATTCCTGACCCACAGACACTCAGAGATGAGAAATACTTTTCAGTGAAGTTTTGTGGCATTTTGTTAAACAGCCATAGATAACTACAGCATCCTCACAGGAGTAATGGGAATATGGTAAAATTCCCTTAAATTCCATCAGTCTGAACCAAAAAGACATTGGGCACTCCCTGGACAACTAGAGGTGTTTCTATTGCTTCTGTTTTCAGGCTGAAGAATAAAACAGAGGATTCCATGCCCACTTGATCATGTGAAAATGCTCAAAAGAAAGAGGACCAATGACAGCACAACTTCTGGGGTGAGGAGGGGCGCCATCACGTGACTCTGAGAGCTCGGGGCTTGGTGATTCAAGTCATTACATAGAAACGAAGGAGCAGTCAAACCTTCTTTTCTCCTAAAGCTTTGCTATTCAAAGTGTGGCCCACACGACAGGGGTATCAGCAGCATCTGGGAGCTTGTTGGAAATGGAGAATTAGGCCAATCTGAGACCTACTGAATCATTTTAACAAGATCCCCAGGTGATCTGTACATAGATTAAAATTTATGAAGCACTGTCCTAAGAAAATTCGCAAGCATCCTTCTAACCACATCAGGATGGACTGCCCTCCTCAAACCAAAGGGAAGGTGACTACTGTGGTCTGGAAGTTAACAAGAACTCCCCTTCTTATCCCAACCACTCCCACTCGGTCCCAAGGAAAACTGAAGGAAAAATACATCGTGCAATGAGTAGTCATTTTTTAAGTTGGATCTACCAGATCAAGCTTCTCTTCACTCTGCTTCCCACGAAGAAATGCCACAGGTGTGTGGAAGGAAGGGGGCAGCGCTTCTCTGCCTCTCACTGCTTCAACTCCCACCTTCCACCGGCTTTGGCAGGATGTAGCAGCAAGCCTTTGGCCTCTTACTTACAGATCACTCCCGGGGCCTGAGTTCATGCATCACTCCTCCCACACCTCTCTGCTTGTCTGTGTCCAAAATTCAGGGGCTGCACGTACGGGACTGAAGGAGATATTTCAAAGGCTCTGGATAGTGGTCCTCAATGGGGTGGTGAGGACAACACCCCCCACCCCGGGGAGGAGCATGTGAGAGTCAGTTATGGGTGCTGCTGGGTTTGAAAAGGCTCCTCTAGAGCTCCAAGGGGGACATGCTCCTCCTCACGGTGAGAACCACGATAGGTGCATGACAGGTGCCTCAGGTGAGCTGCAAAGGAAACAAGGCTTTTCCGCTGCTGGGCGGGGTTCCTTCAGACTTCAGAAGGTAGAACAGCTACAGGGAGGTCAAGGGTAAGGCTGTGGGAACACTGTCAAGCAATATGGTGCAGCAACTGGAGGGGGAGGGGATGGAGGGGCAAGTCAACATCCTAAAGAAACACACCACAGTCTGCAGAGGACGAGATGAGCTCAGGAAAGAATCAACTGACAGTTACACTAGGGGTCCCCCCTCCCTTTTCTCCCCCAGCAGCTTCCGTCAAGCTTTGTGTTTTGTTCGTTTAAGGAGGTAACCAATGACTCAGTGTTGTTGGTCACGGAAATACATCCCACATGACTCATAGCATCCTTAGGCCTATTCCCAAGAGGCCCTGGCATGTTCTCCCCTGCGACATAAGGGCCTAAGGAAGACTATCTTGTTGCCTGAGGCCTTGGCACCAGGGCCACTGAGTTGTCAGGCAAGGGATCAGCCTGCTTATAATGAGCAGCTCATAATGAGCAGGCTGGTCGGGCTCCCCAGTCTCAGACCCTCATAGTAGGAGTTACAGAGCCTAACTCTCGCATTTTATAGCTGAGGAAACAGAACCCGCGTGGTGATTCAGTGAGCTATGGGTTAGGGAGAAAAGGGTCCTAAATGAAGTCAGGGGAACTCTTTGTCATCAGAGAGAAATTCTCACTGGAATGAAAAAGAAATCAGCTTTAGACCAGATTTAAGACAAAAAGCTTTCTCTTTAGGACACTTTTTTGGTTAAACTTTGCCTATCTCCTTCTGGCTTCAAAGAGGCTTTACCTCACCTCCATTTTTGTTTAAATGCCAGGTTGTCCTAAATTGATGGAGGACCATCCAAAGGCAGAGTGTGTGAGAGCCTAAAAGATGACCAAGGAGGGCTTCCCTGGTGGCGCAGTGGTTGAGAATCCACCCGCCAGTGCAGGGGACACGGGTTCGAGCCCTGGTCTGGGAACATCCCACATGCCGCGGAGCAACTAAGCCGGTGCACCACAACTACTGAGCCTGCGCTCTGGAGCCCATGTGCCACAACTACTGAAGCCCGTGCACGTAGAGCCCGTGCTCCGCAACAAGAGAAGCCACTGCAATGAGAAGCCCGCGCACTACAATGAAGAGTAGCCCCCGCTCGCCGTAACTAGAGAAAGTCCGCATGTGGCAACAGAGACCCAACGCAGCCAAAAAAGAAAAAAAAGAGAGCGATTCTTCAGGGTTTAAAAAAAAGAAAAAAGATGACCAAGAAAAACCTATGTATTTCTGGAACATGTACATCCAAGGAACTGGCTTTGGCATTCTGATTTCTGATGTCAGAGGATGGGGATGAATCCAGAGATGTTTCCACAATTAAAGGTTCTGAACTCTGGAAAGCACTGGCAGCTCCTGAAGAGTTTCTTCCAAAAGATCCTTTAGCCCTGTCTTCCCTTCATTAGATTCTTCGCCCCTGGTTTCCTCTATTTTCTGCCATCCCTTTTCTAACTATGATCCTGTTTAGTATGTCTTCCTCCCCCAAACTAGACTGCGGGCTCCTTGGAGTTAGAGATTATGTTTTGTCACTTTTAATATTCTTCTAGAAAGCCTATACATCCTGTGCCCATTCACCCTCCCTCCCACCCACCCATCCACTCATTCATTCATCCATCCATCCATTTATCCATCCAACCACCAACCCATCCATCCATCCATCCATCCATTCAACCATCCCTCTATCCATCCATCCAACCTCCCATCCATCTATCCATCTAGTTCTGAGCACACACATGTGCCAGGTACAGCCACAGGTGCTGGGAATACAGCAGAGAACAAAGCAGAGTCCCTGCTCTTATGGAGCTTACATTCCAGGGGAGAGAGACAATACAGCAGTGATTTACTGAGTACATGCTGTGTGCCACACACGGTACTGTTTAACACGCACTCTTTCAGCAATTCTATGAGGTGACTACT
Organism: Delphinus delphis; assembly: GCF_949987515.2. Lineage (NCBI taxonomy): Eukaryota > Metazoa > Chordata > Mammalia > Artiodactyla > Delphinidae > Delphinus > Delphinus delphis. The sequence continues at coordinate 87,397,755 of NC_082684.1, forward strand.
GTTTTTATCCCTGTCTCATACATGAGGAAAGGGAGTGATCAGAGATATTGTTGCCTGCCTTGTCACACATCTAGTTAAAGAACCACCTGGGATTTGAACTCAGATCTTTTTGATTCCTTCTCCCAGGATTGGCACACTAAACCTGCCACCAGAGTCCCCAGTGAGATAAAATAACATTTTATTGGAACAGAGCCAGGCTCATTCATGTATGTACTGTCTGTGGCTGCTTTCGCATTACAATGGTAGAACAGATTAGTTGCGACGGAGACCATATGGCCCACAAAGCCTAAAATACTTACTATCTGGTCTTTTACAGAAAAAGTTTGCCAACGCATCTTAGCCTAAGCTAGGCTCAAGTGATGTTCACTGATGGAATACATTACCTATAAACTCTATTAACTTTTTTTAAAAAAATAAATGACCTGAAAAGTCTATTAACATTTTTTGAGCACCTGCTCAAACATGTGTCAGGCAGTTTGCTTCCTTGGAAGGCGGGGCCCCATGTGCACTCAGTTTCCTTCTATTACTTGATCTTTCAATGAGTTCGAACACCTGCAGCCCTTGTTAAAAGCTAAATCTGGTGCCTATCTGGTGCCTAATTCCCATCTTCTCTGCCTTGTCTCTAGCTCAGACAAGAAAATCTATTTATTTATTTAAAAAATGACAAAAGAGATTAATCAGGATTTGGCAACTAAATTTATCATCTGGGAAGAGTCCAAGAGATAAATTGAAGCACAGTTCTTCTTCATCCCCTCCTCTAAGCCTGGCTTTATGGGAGTAGCTGAGACGGCAGCGAAATCTAGGACTGATATTGCCAGGGAAAAAACCACACTGACAGCTAAATTAGTTTGGCAGGAAGGTGGGGTGGAGAGCTCTAAGCCAGTAATGAATTATGGGTATTGAATGAGGCCGGGGCAGGTACCCACTCTTTTAAGAGCAGCAGGGATGTGAATGAGGATAAAGACGCAGCGAAGACCAGGGCCTCCACAGAACGCCTCAGGGAGGGGGAGGCACAAAGACTCCAAATCAGGCCCAGGCACCTTGAGGTCCGCACACCTGACAACGCTTGGAAAATGCCCTCTAGGGAAGGAAGGCTGGTGAGGCAGAGAGCAAGGGGAAAATAGTCGAGGATGATGGGCACAGCTGCATGCGGAAGGGGCAGGAGCTCACATGCTTGCCAGTGTCTTTGAAGTTTGCTGACTTGGAGAGAGGCCTGGCCATGGCTTTCCCAGTCCTCACAAGTTAGCTGCTTAAGTGTTAGGACTCTAGCTAAGACAGAAAAGGAGTGGGGATTATCACATAAACAAGGGAGAAAAGCCAGAACCAACTGTACTTGTGCCCCATGCAGAGCACCTGAGGTCCACGGATCATGTAATCGACCTGTCAGTAAACAGTGAGCCTTTGCTCAGTGCCAGGCGCCCTGGGGGTGTATTAAGAAGTACAAGACCCCGTGTAGTGGTTAATCCTCCCAACAAAGCTGGGAGGTACTATTACTATCCTCATTTTATAAATAAGGGATCTGAAGGTCAGAGAAGTTAACTATTTTATGTCCAAGGCCACACAGCCAAGAAGTAGCAGAAACAGGATCTGAGCCTCCTGGTCTATGCTGCTCCTTGGGTAGGAGGGTCTGTACATTAGTATCATGTAGTGACATTTGTTTTAGAAAATTGTATTGTTAAGACCTCCTCCTGGGACTTCCCTGGCAGTCCAGTGGTTTAGACTTTGCCTTGCAATGCAGGGGGTGTGGTTTGATCCCTGGTCAGGGAGCTAAGATCCCACATGCCTCACAGCTAAAAAACCAACACATAAAACAGAAGCAATACTGTAACAAATGTAATAAAGACTTTAAAAATGGTCCACACATTAAAAAGAAATCTTAAAAAAGAAAAAGACCTCCTCCTAAGGGCCAAGAGAACTATATATTTTTGTCCTTTAATCAAATCAGAAAGCCGTGTGTCTGTCGTGCTGTCACTGGCAGCCCTCTGAGTTGGTCTCATCCTTGCTGTTGGTCCAGTGACGTGCAGAAAAGGTGATCCTGATGCGAGGTGTTAGGAGGCGAGGTGCTAGGCTCTCAACAAAGATGTGTTAAATGTGCCCTGACATGTGGACAGGAGCGTGGACTCCTAGGTCTGCCCTGGCACCATCACCTCTTTCAGGAGAGAAAGGTGGGGAGGGAGGGAGGAAAGGAAAGGGGGGAGGGGGAGGGAAGCGGGGAAGGAGGGGCAGGTACAGAACTGTGGCAAGCGCTCTGGAAGTCCTGAGCAGGGCAGGCTAGTGCTTTACCAAAACTCCTCTCTGTTTAAGTTGTTAAACACAGTGGTTCTACCCTCACTCTCCTGCCTAAAGCTACAGGATTGCTCATTAATATGGACGAGCTCGGTTTTCACAGGCAAAGTAGGGGCCACATCCACTTCCACATGGACGAGCAGAGCCTGCAGTTTCCATGTGCCCAGTAAGGAGCACGAGACTGGGTTGTAACTACACACTTCACTGTCCTCAGTGCTTTAAAGTGGGTGGTGGGTGCGCTCAGAGCATCTGGAGGAAACAACCTTCCTGATCCTTTTGATTCCTTCGCAAGATTCCCCTCAACCTCCACTGGGGCTCATGTGGAGTTCAGCATCTAGAAATAGGTCTCAAGGCCTTAGAGGACAAGCAGTCTCTACCCTGGCAATGGCCTCGTCCCAATCTTTGCTGTCTGTAAGGCTTTAGGGAGGCGGGGGCAGAGCTGGCAGCGCTGTCTCTTCCACGGCTCTAGGATTCCCTGGCATCATCTCTTCACCTAGGGCTCCACCCTTTACAAGGTAACATCAAGGTTTTGCTAATGTCCAAATTACATCTTTCTAATATAAAAATTAAGGATCCCAGTTCAGAGAGTTCTAAATCTCTGAGGTCAGACTTTTAGAGTGAATTTGGCTTAGATACACAAAACCCTTGGGGGAGCTTTGAAGCTCCAATTCATTGACCCTCTTGTAGGATGGTGTGGGCACAGAGGTTCTTTCTCATCCCCAAGGGGTGCTGGGTGAGACAGGATTCATTCCCTGTAGCTGCCTGCCACAGAACACGATCCCCACAGTGAAGAGTTTATCACGGGCCTGATCCACAAGCACATGGGAGGTCACCCACTTGGATTTAAAATCTTCAGTGTTTCCCAGCTCATTTTTCAGCGTCCTGCTTTACCATTTCCCAAGTACATTAGGCCGCTGGAGTCTATTTCAAGCCCCCACATAAGCAGCAACACGGCCGTCTCCAAAAACATCCATGGTGGCCACATCATTGGTAAAAGAACAAATGCTTTTGATTAATTCATTACTCCAGACCCCTTTGCAGATGACCAGTTTAAGACGAAGTATTCTTGAAGGAAAGAAGCTCACTCCGTTGCAATTCTGCTGAGGGGATGAGCAAAGAGAGCATGTGGAAATGAAATATAGAAGTAAGGCTATATTTAGGAAGAATTCCTTGCCTATCAGAGCTGGGAGCTTCCAAAGTAGAGGATCTAGGAAGCTACAGTCCCTCTTTCCTATCCTCTCCAACAAGTCTTAGAGGCTGAGGGACATGGGCTCAGCCTTACCTGGTTATTTCTTCTTTCAGGGCAGCAGGGTCTGCAGGGTAAAACTTCACGCGGAAACACATGGTGAATGGAGGCTGGGCTGCAGAGAAAAAGAGGTGCCCATCGGGAAGACCTTCCCAGGAAGATGACTGGGCTCCCCGCCCCACTGGGATGCACAGGTCTCTGAACCATCTGAAGAAAATCTTCACATGTTTAGGGCCAACTTACACTTAGAACAGTGGAAAATTCCCAAGACTCACTGCAAGTGGGAGGTTTCCTCCCACCCTCCCCAGGGGTGAGGCTTCCGTCTTTTCATGGACAATACTTACATCTCAACTGCTTCCCCACAGACTTTGTAAACTCCAACCAATGCTGAAACAGAGAACACAGAACAAGAAAGCCCTAATGAGAAGCAGTGTCAAATATAACTTGTTTTATTCAATTTAAAAAACTAGACAGATTGTAGCCCAGGGTGAAAGCAGCTCAGAAGCTTGTGATATGTAGGCTTGGAGAGTACAGAATGATATGATTTTCTGAAATAAGCTCCCCATGGAACCAGCTGTGAAGGGGGGAAGAGATCCAGCTTCAGATGCCATTTCTGGGCTTCCCTGGCAATGCCGCCTTCCAACGTAGGGCGCCAGAGTTCCAAGCCATGTTTCTGGCAGGCCCGTAGGCACAAATGAATGCACATATGTGTGATGGGGACAGAGCCCCACCTGGCTTTTTAGTAGGGAAACACTCCCTTTAATGGGTTGTGTTTGTGTTATGCAGTGGGGACAGGATGACACACAGAGGCTACTGGTAGCAGCTCTAGAAAGCACTGGCAGGTGGAATTTCATAAATGTGGAGAAGGCAGGGATGGCTGGTGTATATTTGATCTTTGTTTGAGCAGCGCATTGCCAACCCTTGTGTTAGGGAACACATCCTCAGGATTCCTTGGCATCCAGGGATGTTTAAAATCTAAGTCTCATAAGATAACTAACCGCAATCAATGTGTAGTATCCTGTTTCCCCTGGATTTTCACAGAGGCAGGACATGGTAGCAATGCATTTTTTCCCATGGTACTTACGTTTGGGAAAGGAAGCAACGAGAACATTCTATGTCAGTTTCCCACCTCTACATGGATGCCTTATAAAATGCACTATTGATGTTTGTTGCTTTTATGATAATCAGGAACCTTGCTAATTTGCAGAGAGCTAGAACTGCTGATATTTGGGGTCTGATTATCTGGAAGTAGCTGAAAACCACTGCTCTGTGAGGGCAGAAAAGTCTCTCTTGTTTACCACTGTATCGCTGGTGCCCAGCTCAGTGTTCAATGTGCAGCTGTAGAACAGGAGAAGGAACCAGGTCCACACCTCCCTCTTTTCTGACTACTTCTATTTAGTAAAACGTCTGGGAGAGTCCTCCCTCGGGCAGGAAAGCAGGCAGGGCCACGCAGACGCATCCTGGCCTCCCTCGATGCCCAGCTCTCACCTTCTGGGCTGGGCCGTGGGTCACACAGTTAATGGACGCACCGAGAGCCAGTTCTCCCGTCAGCTCCACATGGATAATCTGGGCTGACATCCTGCTCTCTTGCTTCCTCTGATCTGAGTTCCCACGAGGCTGGCAACTCATTAGAGTCACTCAGTGTGGTTAAGAGGTCCTTCTCACATTACACGGCCCACTGCGGCTTGGCTTCACAGGGGAGCAAAGGCAGGAGATGAAACTGCATGGAAACAACTGGGGTTCCAGACCAGGCCTGTGAAGGCGGAGGAGGCCTGTCTGTGCGGAGCACACCAGAATTGTGGACAGTGAGAAGAACACAGCAAGTGTCGGGGACTCAGAAAACTAAATGCCCTGAGGCGCTGGACCCATAGATTAAAATAAATAAATGAAGATAGAGAGAAGCTAAGTGCAATGATAGATCCATTATCAGCAGAAGGCAGAGAGGCTGAATGACAAAAGGCTATTCTCCTTGGCAATAGCTGGAGAGAAGACTTTAGTTTGTACTGGAGTGCGAGCTCCAGAAAGGAGTGAGGCTGGAGGAGACCACGAGCAGGTGGAAAGAAGGTGGAAAGCTTGTCCAAGAGAGGGTCTGGTAGAGACATCTTGACAGGATCCCCCAAATATGGTGATGGCCAGAGTTACCTTCTGCATCTGTCTGCCTATATCTGGGTCCCAGAATCACTAGCAAATTGATAACATTGGGTTGGAGAGGAGGGGTCAGGAGAAGAGTAAAAAGAAGGTTCAGAGAGCGGAGCTTCCTCCTGCGTTTGGGTGAAGGAGCCAAGGTGGTACAATCTTCAGACTCTGGGGGCTTGAAGGAGAGGGTGAGAATAGTCTGAGACCAGGGCCTGAGCCAGGAACAGGGGAGGGGGAGTGAGGGCAGCTCCTCCAGGAGGGACCAGAGAAATCCCAGACCCCATGGAGACCCCTGCAGAGCAAGCGATGATGGGATGGATGTGAGCGCTGGGCTCTGCCACCCTGGTGCTCAGGGGAAGAGGTCTGGGGTGGGGCAGGGCAGGGAAGCTCATCTCTTCCATCTCTATCGTGATCAGTAGATCTAGGACAATTCCTTACAGGTCCATTTCCCCACAGCTCTCAAGCCTCCCTGCTCTCCTTAAACCCTCAATAAAAGCACAGAATCGTGTCACTTTAGAGGCAATAGGGTATGAATTCAGCATGGAACCCCCAGAAACCACACAGGCTCTGGCATCAGGCAGGTCTGAGCAGGAGACAGGCTTTGCCACTTGCCTTGGGCAAGTTACATAACCTGTCCGAGACCGTCCACTCATCTGGAGAATGGATGGTGTAACTGCGGATACTCATCTCGTTCGTGGTAAGGATCGAATAACACATGTGAAGCTCTTAGCTTCGTGCCTGATGCACCTCATCACTCAACGTCCATTGGCTGAAAGATCTAGGTTTGTGCCCAGCGTGGAGCCTGGCACAGAGGAGTCACTCCGTGAAAGTTTATTTCTCCTTTTCCCCATTTCCTTATTTTTCTGTCTCCTTTGGCTTTTAATCTTTGTCATCTTAACATACTCTCTTATCCTCCTCAAGCACATGCTGATCCAACTAAAAAATAATGAACAGGATACATTTTACCCTTTTTTCTTCATATGCCACTGTCTTTGGGAGATGAAGAGACCTTGGGGTAACCGGTCTTCCTTCTTAAGGAGAAACAGCTCTGACTCCCAAAAATAAACAAACTACAACAACAAAATCCCTTTGTAAAAACAGTCTAAGACTCTACCATTACAGAGTGAACAGACACCTAGAGCATGTGAGGACATGTAGCTTCCTGGTGTCGTGGCACTTTGGGGGGGTCTTATACTATCGTCCAGAGCTAAGGATAGTATTTATGCCAAGACAGTGGGGCCTTTACAGGGTGAGGGGCTGACCTCAACACTCCTCAAACACTGGTGATGCTCAAAATTCTGCTGAGCCAGGAGGAATGAAACATGGCAGCAAAGTGGGGCAGGGCTTGTCAAAGGAAACAGCTTCAGGCATTGGTTTCTTTCCTACAGCTCAAGTCTTCAGCATAAAACCCTAAATGTGACCTAGAGACACAGCGGCTCAGAGCATCAAACAACAAAACAACACCTGGGGACTTCTGTGGTGGTGCAGTGGTTAAGAATCCGCCTGCCAATGCAGGGGACGCGGGTTCGATCCCTGGTCCGGGAAGATCCCATATGCTGCAGAGCAACTAAGCCCGTGCGCCACAACTACTGAGTCTGTGCTCTAGAGCCCGTGAGCCACAACTACTGGGCCCACGTGCTGCAACTACTGAAGCCCGTGTATCTAGAGCCTGTGCTCCGCAACAAAAGAAGTCACTGCAGTGAGAAGCCTGCTCACTGCAACGAAGAGTAGCCCCTGCTCGCTGCAACTACATAAAGCCTGGGAGCAGCAATGAAGACCTGACGCAGCCAAATAATTAATAAATGAATGAATAAATGAATGAATTAAACAAAAAACATCATCTGATTCTGGCCTGGAGAGGGAGTTACCTGTGGCCCTGGGCACTGGTGGGAGGCTGCGCCCTCCGGGGCTCCAAGGTCCCCAGTGGTGACAGAGATGAAGCTTATGTTTGGAGCTATGAAAAAAATGTGTGGACCCATGAAAGGGGGGCCCTCTGGGGCTCGTGGTGACAGTGCTTTTGGAGGATGGTAGACGACAGTGGGTGTGGGGAAGGGAGGCAGTGAGGCCTGAACGCTTCTGCATACTTTTCCACTTCGGTGGGGATGCCAGAGAGAACCTCCCCACAGCGAGCAAAGGGCTGATGGACGGAAGTTATAGGAACTGCAGGCGTGGGCCTGAAGGGTAGCTGGGCAAGTGGAGGGCAGGAACATGGCACTATAACCCACTAACTCACCCACTCATCATCCCTTCAGCAGATATTTATTGAGCATCCACTGCATTCTAGGCCCTGTGCTAGTTCCATGGGTTACAGTGATGAATGAGATAAAGTCCATGCCCTCGTGGAACTCATATTTTTGCAAGGAACACAGGTAATCAAACAGGCGATACCAGCATGGTGTAATAAGTTCTACTCCAATAGGGGTAGAACAGGGCACATGGGGGCACATCAGAGGGGCCCCTCAGTCAGAGTAGGGGTTAGGGAAGGCTTCCGGGAAGAAGTCAAAGCCTAAGCTGAGACCTTACATGTGAGAAGGAGTTAGCCAGAAGGAAAGTGTGGAGAGTAGAGAAGTGAAGAAAGGGGAAGCGACGTTCCAGAGGAGAACTGTACAGGCGAAGGCTCTGAAGAGGAGAAGACTGACGTGTGTGGAGAGCCACAGTATCGTCTGGTGGGGCCACAGCAGGGTGGAGACAGTCGGGGAGATGAAGCTGGAGGAGTAGTCAGGGGCCTTGTTTCTGTATCTGTCCGGAATATCACAGTCCTTGTCAATGCCTTGTGTCTGTAGAGCCGCCCACGTTGTGTAGAGCAGAACAAGAACTGCAGGATTTGCAAGGGCTGAAAAGCCCACGTCAGTTCGGCTCCATCTCTGTCCTGCCCAGATGGGGTTCTTGTAGCACTCAGGTGAGACCCTTCCTAACCAGAACAAGGCGAATCAGCCCATTTACTAGAGAGGGGCAGGACAGCCTCAGCCTGTGACCTGGGCTCTGAGACCACAACACCCGCCCAGCTGCCCTGACTCTAACTGGGCAGCTTTGGGCAAATCACTTCAGCTCTCGAGGCTGCCATTTCAGCATCTAAAAAACGATGGACCATTCCAGCTGAGCTCTGCTACGGGGTCTTCCACGTCTCACAATATGATCTGAAGAGATGACACCGAACTGCAGGGTCCGGTTGGTCCCCGACTCCTGCGGCTAAACTCCGAACATGAGTGACAGACAGTTCAGGGCCTCAGGCTTACTGACCAACCCTCTCCTCCATCTGTGCTTCGAATATTGACTTACCCGCTGCTTATCAGGGTCCACAAAGCGGATCCCAAAATAGTCTTTCTCAAGCAGATTCAGGTGGTGGCAAAGAAGGTCAAACAGGTATTGGCCTTTGGCATCTCTCTGCAAAGAAAGCAAGCTCCGTTGAGAAATGGGCGGGCTTCTTCAGTGTAACTGTGTTTTGATGGTCATTAAAAATCATTTGTAACAGTTGCATGAGGATGTGAAAGGGGCACATGTCCATAACTATGTCCTCCATATTGTGATGGGTTCAACATTCTCAGGAATTCTGAGGCTTTCAGCACCTGGAAGGAGCCCAAGAACCCTTCCTTCCACAAAGATGTCAGAGAAGGCAGATAAGAGTCAGGTAGGCCCAGTTCCCACCTATAATGCACACAGCGTTCCTCTGGACTGTCGTGTGGAACTCACCAAGTCCAGCTGGCTCTGCCTCTAAAGTGCATCATGAATCCTCCTGCTTCTCTGCATCCCCGTCACCAACTCCCTAGGTGAAGCCACCACCACCTCTCAACTGGACCATGGCCAGAGCCTACTAGCCAGTCTTCTGCTTCTGTGCTCACCCTTTCTCCACATGGCGGCCAGGGTGACCGCGATTTAGACAAACTGTCTTTTTTTAATGAATAAGTAAGACAGGCACATAGTAAGATATTCAAACATACAAAAGAATATACTATGAAGAGTCTCCCTTTTACCTGTGCTGCAGTTCCCCATCCCCAGAAGCAAACCCTCACCAGCTTCTTGGGTATCCTTAATGAGGTTACTTTATACACGGGCAAGCCTATATACATATACATCTCCTGTTTTAAAAAGACATCAGCAGCATATTTTATACTGTATTCTGCTTCTTGGGATTTTTCCCCATCACGGTATCTTGTGACTCTATAGCAGCACATATAGATATGCCTCACGGCTCTTAACTGCAGCGAGCACGCAGTGATCTTTAATGACTTTGCCACTCCTGTGTGACACTGTCAGCAAGGGGTTTCTCTTGCTCTCAGAATAAAATCCAAGCTCTGACCGCGGCCTCCAAGGCCCTACACGACCTGGCTCCTGCCTCCTCTCTGAACTCACCCCAAATCATTCTTCTCACCACTCTCCGGCCACCATCTCTTTGTTCCTGAGCAGGCCAAGGCTTTTCTGCCTCTGCGTCTTTGTACCCCCTCTGCCTGGGATGCCCTTCCTCCAGCTCTTCATGTCCTTGAGGTCTCAACTCAAATGTCCTTGCTGCAGAGAGGTCTTTCCCTACAGAACAGCCCCTCCCTGTCACTGTCTATATCATTTATTTATCCTGTTTATTTCCTTCATGGCACTGACAGTCTGTCATTATCTTGTTGATTTGTTTACTTATTTATCATCTGCTCCCTTTCTACACCATACTTTTCACGAGGGTAGGAGCCCTCCCCCAGAAGTTAGCACAGGGCTTGGCATATGGCAGGTGTGTCCTCAATAATTATTTGTGGAAACAATGGATAGAAGGTGGAGGGGTGGCTAAAAGGTTTTACAAAATGTCAAGAAATTAGGCCACTTCTAAACCCATAACCTTCTCCTCAGGGACCTGCCTGGGTATCTCTGATGAGCTGGGAGAATGACTTGCAGGGAAGTGTCAGGACAGCTGGAGCTCTGCAAGACAGCATCTCTGGGCCTGACCCCAGTGGTCTCCGCAGTTCAGCTGAGAGGCTCATCTCTGGTGGATCTGTGTTTAATTCCGCATGCAAATCAAGGTGGTCTTATAAGATCCAAACTATCTCACCTATGACAAGGCCCAAGGCCACGGGTAATTACAGAAGGACGTGGCCCTGCTCCTGGAATGGACAGATCTTTAAGACCTCAAAAGGTTTACCCCTCACCTCTGTCCCTTCTGCCAGCTCACCCTATACTTTTCCAAGGAGAACTAGGGCAGGATATCAAATCTCTCAGTAAGTATCTTAAGAAGCTTACCCTTGCAGGATTGGAAGGATGAGTGAGTGGACAGCTCAACTAAGGAAGATGGTGCCACGTGGGCACCTCCCGTGCTCTTCTGCCGGCCTCACACTCCCGCCCACAACATAACCTTGAGGCAGCTGGCCCCATTCTTACACCCTTCGGTCTCCCACAAGCAAGAGCTACTCTCACAACAAAGCCTTGTTATGAATCACACGGGGACTTCAGGGCAGTGGGCCACAAACCAGGTCTTTCAAAGGACTCCATCAACAACTGTCACTGTGGGCAGGGGCTGTCAACTCTTTCCTTACTGATGCCCCAGAGTGTGGGAAGAGTTTAAAGTCATTTTTAAGGTTCTTCTGGGAACAGAGAAAATATGCTTAACCCTGTCTCAAGCAGCATGTCCTGTACTGTTATCTCTCTCAAAGCAATTGAAATGGAATACTAAGAGACAGTTGCATATTATGAATATTTTTCCCTACAAATTGTCCTTTGCACCAAGCTGGCTATTACACTGTGATCAGCTGGGGTGAGTTTTTTGTTTTTAATTGAAGTATAGTTGATTTACATATTATGTTAGTTTCAGGTGAACAGCACAGTGATTCAGTATTTTTGCAGATTATACTTTATTACAGGTTATTACGAGATAATTGGTATAATTCCCTGAGGTATAGAGTATATCCTTGTTGTTCACCTATTTTATAAATAGTACTTTGTATCTGTTAATTCCATACCCCTAATTTGTCCCTCCTGGTGTGAGTTTTAATGGCTGAAGAAGTTCGCTTCCTTACATACAACAGCCATATTAGCAGAAGCCTGGGGCAGCCATGGGGAAATTGCACCTCTGTGATAGAAATCACATGGACTTTTGATAAGACTCATGTCTTCCCGCAGACACAGAGAATGGACTTGAGGACACGGGGAGGGGGAAGGGTAAGCTGGGATGAAGAGAGAGAGTGGCATGGACATATATACACTACCAAACGTAAAATAGATAGCTAGTGGGAAGCAGCCGCATAGCACAGGGAGATCAGCTCAGTGCTTTGTGACCACCTAGAGGGGTGGGACAGGGAGGGTGGGAGGGAGACGCAAGAGGGAGGGGATATGGGGATGTATGTATATGTATAGCTGATCCACTTTGTTATATAGCAGAAACTAACACGCCATTGTGTGAAAGCAATTATACTCCAATAAAGATGTTAAAAAAAAAAAGAATCATGTCTTCCACAAAAACAACTCATACTCATGGGTTGGCAGCTCAAATACACTTGTAGGGCTCTTAGCTGGTAAGAACATTAAATTCAGCAGATCCAACCTCAGAGTTCTTCCACTTCACAGGAAGAAAAAGAAGCATGGCTTTTCTCTTTAGGTAGTTGTAAAACAAAAAAGACACATCCTATTGTACATTCCCTTTATCAGTGGAAAAGGATCTTTTTATCATTATTTCTCAGCATCTGGTGAAACCTCTGCTCCCCACCATGAAGTCAGAGTTCCCTCAGGTTCCCACTTACCCGTGGTGGAGGCATGGTTTTGAGCTACGAGGCTCTTGTGGAGACTAATGAAGACAAGCATCTTCCCTTGCTGTGTCTCCAAGGCTGGAGGGAAGGAAGGGAGAGAGGTAGGAGCAGAGCTCCTCCTTAGAGCGGAATCCCATGAAGTTTAAAACCCCAGAAGAAACACAAAGCAGGATCTACTGAGAGCCGCTGGGACACCTTTCACACAGAGTTGCAATCGCCCCTCCCTTGGAGCACCCACTCCTGTGGCTGGTGGAGTGGCCCCAGGCAGTCTTTGGGGGGAAGGTCACAAGGCGGACCCTCGTGGTGGGTTTCTACAGCAACCCTCTGACAGGGGCTAGGGTTTAGGAATTTAAAACTTCCTGGCCTTGCACTTCCAGATGCCAGCCGTGTCCTAGGATTCCCTCTCCGTGGTCTCCCTGCCTTAAGTTGGGGCTTTCTGGAATATTCTCTGGCAGCCAGCTTTCTCTTTTGGTGGGACGGCAAAGTCCAGTGAGTTCTGTCTCCTTTTCCCTTTGCTGGCGGTTGCCCTGGTGCTATGCTAACCCGTGTGTTGTGTGCTCAATGTTGTGCCATTGATTATACTGGAGAAACAGGCACGCACGCTGACAGGTGATTACTGTTTAGTCACAAAGTCGGGGCTCCAAGCCTGAGGCCGTTTATCTTCAGGACAAGCGAGCTGAGGCAGAGCACCTGAATCCAGCTAAACCTCAGAGGTTATTCTCTTCACAAGGACATTAGTGGGTCAAAACAATGTATTAAGCACCCATCTAAAAAATAAATGTACATTTTATGAACCACAATAGCACCTACACACATTTGAAAATAATAGTACGTACACATGCATCCTTTTAATTCTCTCTCTATGGTGCTCAGAACGATTCATGAGCCCCTTAGAATCGTTTTGAAACTCAGAGGTCAGGAGAATTCATATTGGTGCTTCTTCCTGGAGGGCCTGGTTCTAGCTCTCTATGGTTTGTCTGTTCTTTAGGGAAGGCACTGAAGCAGCAAGCAGTAAGCAGGCTTGGGCCGGTGACCTAAACTGGTCAAGGTTAATTGCATTTTCTGCCTCACAGTCAACACCCTTGGGTAGGAGAACCGCTTTTTTTTTTTAACCCATCACAGGGTCAATCCCAGGGACTCTGGCGTGGTGCATCCAGATAAGAGGAGCTAACATGTAGAAAGCTCCCCACTCACTGGGCCTTATTCAATCCAGCTTACCTGTGAGGCAGGTAGATTATAAATAAAAACTACCTGAGTCGTGAAGGGGGCACGAGCCATCACAACTTTCTCAGATCCTGGGCCACGTGCAGTTAAAGGGGAGCTGGCCGTGGTTTCACGGCCCTTCAAGAAGGCAGAGGGGAGGCGGAAGGTTGCAGGAGGTGGGCACCTGCCCTCCAAAAGCACAAGAGTCCGGGGGTGCGGAAAGGCCATGCCAGGATGGGGGGTGCCTGGGGGAGGAAGCAAGGGCTGAACAAGTTGTCCTCAGGGACTTGAGAGGGAGGGATAAGGCACCCGGCACCCTAGGGGTAGGATGGCATCCCAGCCTCTTTTCTGTCCTAACTTTACATTTACACTTCTTGTAGGCCAAAGACTTGCTGGCTTTCCTTATCCATGTCGTCTAAGGGCATGTGTGTGCAGCCGTCTGCCAGGTTCAGGAGCAGGAGCTGTGTAAAAGCACTTTAATGTCGGAACTTCCCTGGTGGCGCAGTGGTTAAGAATCCGCCTGCCCATGCAGGAGACACGGGTTCGAGCCCCGGTCCGGGGAGATCCCACATGCCGCAGAGCAACTAAGTCAGCGTGCCACAACTACTGAGCTTGCGCCCTAGAGCCACGAGCCACAACTACTGAGCCCATGTGCCACAACTACTCAAGCCCGTGTACCTAGAGCCCGTGCTCCACAACAAGAGAAGCCACCGCAATGAGAAGCCCGTGCACCGCAACAAAGAGTAGCCCCCGTTCGCTGCAACTACAGAAAGCCCACGCGCAGCAACGAAGACCTGAAGCAGCCAAAAATAAATAAATTAATTAAAAAAAAAAAAAAGCACTTTAATGTCACAGAGGAACAGCCACATTAGCTCATCTTCTCAGGGCCAGGGCACGAGTACGCTGAGCGGAGAAGTGTGAATCAATCACTGGGGTGCGGTCCTGCCCCTGTGTTCGCACACTACAAGCGGCCTGGCTTTCTGAGGCTCAGGGAGGAGAGGGGCACGAATGCTAACAGCAGGGCCCCAGATTTCTTAACCTCTGCACCTTCCATGCCAATTTACATTTTCTTTGAAGGGACAGAACTCCCGCCGAGCTTCTGGCCCAGGAGCCCACTTTTCTTGCTTAGTCATAAACCAACAAAATCTGCCCAGGAACTGCTGAGGCTGCGGCTAGAAAAGCAGCCAGCTCGCTCTGGTAGCAGATGAGGGAGGGTAATTGCAGGGAGAAATGCAGCTGTACTCTGTCGTATAGCGGGTTGCCCCCAGCGCGGCAGGGCCAGAGCTGAGCCCCACGCAGGCCCTCGCTCCCTACTCTCAGAGGAGATGGACTCCAGAGCTCGGCAGTTAGGCTGGGAACGATGGGGCCCATGCAGGTACTTGGTACCTAGAATGTAGCACCAGGAGGCTGTCCTGGAGCCAGGTGGCCATGTGGCTCCTGGGGGAGAGGTCCGGCCCTGAGGAGGGAAGGCAGAGTTCAGAGGGAGAGAGGAACAGTGGTCACCCAGACTCCTGCAGCCACTGGCCCCAGCTAGTCCTTAACAAACGCAGCACCTTCTTGCACCAATAACCAGCCATTCTACATGCAAACTGAGGGAACTGGGTGCTTTTCATGATGCAAATAGGTATGTGTAGGTTCAGATGCCAGGCATGGGGCCTCAGGGAGCCCTGCTGGCAGTCCTTGCTTGGGTCAGAGAACTGGCTGAGCTCGGCGCCACATGGTGTGTTAGGCAGAGGACATGCACGTGGGGTAGGCAAAACACATTCCGTCTGGAACGTGGAGGTCACTGTGTGCAGGTCAACGGCATGGGAGGGAGGACTACGTGTTCTGTTAGCACAGATGGTCCAAGCCAGACTCAACGAGGGCAGTTAAGACCCTCTGAGCAGATCCTCAAACCTGCTGTCGTAGAGCTTGTAAGAGCAGGGCTAACGAGAGGGCTAGACTTACTGAGACATTAGTGACGATGCTTCAAGAGCCAAGGCGTCCCCATTCCTATGTGGATTCCTTGTATCCGGTGAAGTTACCAGAAGGACAAAAAGCCTGAGCTGGGCCTGAAGGAAAGCAAACTCGTCTTTCTTTCTCATGGTGAGGCCACTTTTACAGTAAAGTGACTCTTAGAAGCGTCACTGTTTCTTGCTATTGATGGAATAAATTTCGGTTGTATTTTTCCAGCCAGTGCTGAATACCTCAGTGGACTAGTCATATCATAGCTATAGAATTACTGAAAACTCAGCCTGGCTTGTTAGAAAAAAACTCAACACTTCGTATTTGTGTGAAGCTCATATTCTCTCTCTCTTTCTCACACACACACACACAAACACGCACACACATACACGCACACCCTCTCATACAACTATGCCTACAACGTTGCTTCAGATAATTTGTAAAGAAAGCCCAGCATTTTGGGGCAAATAGACAACCCCTTGGAATGTAAACTGGTGCAGCCACTATGGAAAAGAGTATGGAAGTTTCTCAAAAAACTAAAAATAGAGTTGCTATGTGATCCATTAATCCCACTCCTGGGCATATATCCAGAAAAAACTATAATTCAAAAAGATATATGCACCCGTATGTTCACAGCAGCACTATACACAATAGCCAAGACATGGAAACAACCTAAATGTCCATCGACAGATGAATGGATAAAGATATGCTACATATATACAACGGAATATTACTCAGCCATAAAAAGAATGAAATAAGGCCATTTGCAGCAACATGGACAGACCTAGAGATTATCATAGTAAGTAAAGTAAGTCAGAAAGAGAAAGACAAATACCATATTATATCACTTATATGTGGAATCTAAAATATGACACAAATGAACTTATCTACAAAACAGGAACAGACTCACAGACATAGAGAACAGACTTGTGGTTGCCGGGGGCAGGGGGGTGGGGGAGGGAAGGACTGGGAGTTTGGGATTAGCAGATGCAAACTATTATATATAGAATGGATAAACAACAAGGTCCTACTGTATAGCACAGGGAACTATATTCAATATCCTGTGATAAACCATAATGGAAAAGAATATGAAAAAGAATGTATATATGTATAACTGAATCTCTATGCTGCACAGCAGAAATTAGCACAACATTGTAAATCAGCTATACTTCAGTAAAATAAATTACTTAAAAAGGAAATACAATAGACATCCCCTTGCACCCAACCCTAAAGACAGTTTGACAACACATTTTATTGCCTTTTTTTTTTTTTTTGCAAAGGGCAATTGCACATGCTATTTGTCAAGCCTGGGAATTCCTGGGGTTAAGGGGAGTGGCCTGGGTGGCCAGGGTCAGGAGCACCATGTCAAGCTCAGCATCCTCACTGGTTCTCATAATCCTGCAGCCTTCCCCCCAGTCTCCTTGCCCCTCAGCAGAAAACTGCTTATTGGCCAGTACCAACAAATGTGGTGGGTTCTAGGCTGGACACATCAAATAATGAAGAGTCCAGGATTTCTGAGTCCTGGTGCAGTCTCCTTTTCAATTACCCTATCAGGTCACTCACGTTCCCTTGGAGCTGACGTGGAGGCAAAGAGAGCAGAGAGGGGAAGGGCCCTGGGAAGGTTCACTGAGGATGAGCCCTGGGCTTGGAGTCAAGGCCCTGCTCTGCCACTTCTCAGCTTGTGACCTCAGACCTGTCCCTTAATCCTTCTGAGCTTCCGTTTCCTTAGCTACAAAACAAGATTAACACTACATCTCTCAAAGGATTATTGTGAGGCTCAAAACAAGAGACATAATATACATAAAAACCCTGTGTATTTTCCCTACCAACCTCCTCTGCCTCCTGTGACCCCTTCTTCCCTTAGGCTGAATGGACTTGAACATAACACAGCCTTAGCGATGGGGCTGTGCACTCACGGAACAGAAGCCAGTCCTCCCTGGACAAGAATGCTCAGGTGGGTCCTGGCTACACGTCCAGCTGTGCAGTGTCCCCGAGCTTATGGCGTTGGCCACTATTTTGGAAATCTGCCCCGCAGGGCTCTCAAGGCACAGGTTTGCATCTTCTCCATATCCCAAGGCTATTTTCCCCAGACTAGGTCAGAAGAAAAGTATAAAATATCAAATATATGCCATCAACCCAAACCCCTCGGAGGCCTGACAGCTGTATTTAATTCCACGGGGACAAAGGCAGAGCTTCTTCTGATACGCTCTTGACACGCTCCTAACACTCGGGAAGGAGCGAGTGAGGTGGAGGATGAGACACGACACAGTTCCAACAACCACCATACCTTTTAATGCCTTGGCATTAATTAGAAAGAAAAAAAAAAATTGGAAAAGTGTATTTAAGTTCCTCCAGAGCGCCGATCTCTTTCAAAAACCATAATTGGTTCTCTTTGGCATTAAAGCTATAAGAGTGAACTGTAGCTTCAGACTCTTCCCCCTGCAGTCCGCAGGTGACTGTCCATCCTGCTGGCAGGTAAAGGGGGAGGTACGAACAAGCAGAGCTCACAGCTCCTGGATTGGAGTCCCAAGTTCCCCAGAGCTCACTCAGTCACTCACAGCTGCTGGTGTCCCTAGCTAGGACCAGGCAGGTCATTCTCATTGCTTCTCCTGAGAAGGATAACCAGGGCCTCCCTTGAAAAGTCTCTCATCAGAGCAGAGAAGCCTCTGAGGTAGGGTCCAGGGCACAGCTCTTGGTCTATGGTCCCATTGATGGTACAAAGCCACACTGATGAATGACCCCCTTCCCACCATTTAAGTGGAGACAACCTCACTGGAACAACAAACCTGGAAGTCCCAGGAGAGGAGTGAGACAGCTGGGGCCAGAAACCAAGCAGGTGGTGGAAAGATGGTTTATTTTACAAATGCTGAGGGCTGGGAAAGCAATAGGGCAAACCCCAGATCTCCCAACAGCAGCTGTCCCAGTGGTGGAGGGGGATGGAGCGGGGAGGTAAGGTAGGAGGCAATGGCTAGCTCTCTTGAAAATAGTTTCCTTAATAAGCAAATTCAGAACCATACCATGCTCTGGACCAGTGGTTCTAACTGGAGCCTGCATTGGAATCACCTGCATAGTTGTTAAAACAGAATGCTGGGCCCCTCTCCCAGAGTATCTGGCCCAGTGGGTCTGGGATGGGGCTTAGCAAGATCAAGGTGATGCCCATGCGGATGGTCTGGGGATCATGGGACTGGATCCACCCTTCTCCAGCACCTGTTGGTCACTAGCCGCTCTCGGGGCAAGGACTGCAGGGATAAGGGGAAGAAAAAGTGGATATTTGAACTCCAGGACAAATACCACTCTAGAATCGTGCCCCTGCTTTGTCAGCACAATTCTCACTTTTTTTTAAAGTGCTCAGTTTATTTATTTTTTTTTTAAAGATTTTTTTTGACGTGGACCATTTTTAAAGTCTTCACTGAATTTGTTACAATACTGCTTCTGTTTTATGCTTTGGGGTTTTTTTGGCCATGAGGCACGTGGGATATTAGATCCCTGACCAGGGATCGAACCTGCACCCGCTGCACTGGAAGGCGAAGTCTCAACCACTGGACCGCCAGAGAAGTCCCACAACTCTCACTTTTTATTCAGTTTTCATGTTCTCACGTACCAAGAGTACCAACTTCAGAGCACTAGGCTTGTGGGTTCAATACTACAGAGGAATTCTGCTCCTTCCTGCCAGATTTTTCAAACTCTACCTTTCATGACAGTGGGCAGCTGCCCAGTTCTGGCTGGAAAGTTCAAGTCCCCAATCACCATTTACTTTCAATGGCTAAGTAGCACAAAATTCACTGCCCTTTTGCCATGAGCTACATCATCAGAAAATAAAGCTGGCAGGTATCATCAAACCTAATTCAGAGAAAGAGCTCCCTTCTCACCCCAGTTTTGCCATCAGTGGCAGGGAGTCTGTTCCAAAACATTTCCTCCCCTGGCCTCTAGGGTCTCTCGTCTAGGGAGCAGGTGGGCTGGGGGCTGCCCCAGACCCGTGCCTGCTGCTGCCTCCTTCCTGCCTCTGTGCTCTTTAAGGTTCTCAGTCAGACTTCCGTATTGGCTGTCATGACCAGCCTTCTCCTTTCTCCTTCCTGGGCGAGGATCCAGACATTCCTCCATCAGTGGGTGGGGAAGTAGATGGGTATGGGATAGATGCCCCGAGGATGTTCCATGCCAGCGAGGAAAGTCTTCTGTGTTCAGCTTTGAGCCGGGAGTTTGGGGCAGCAGGGACGTGAGGGAGTAAGGAAAAGCAAATTCTGAGCCCAAGAGAATTTGGGCAAGTCCTTTCTTTCTCTGAGTCTCAGTTTCCCTCTGTGTAAATGACCTTGTGTCCCTTTATGCCTTTACGTGCCCAGAGCCTCTGATTCTGTTCTTAGCTGACCACAGTAATCACACTCCAGGTCCATCTTCTCTTAAGTGAGGATAAAATAAGTGAAAAAAAAGAACAAAAAACAAAAAGGGTAATCAGGGGCTTCCCTGGTGGCGCAGTGGTTGAGAGTGCCTGCCAATGCAGGGGACACGGGTTCGTGCCCCGGTCCAGGAAGATCCCACATGAGCCTGTGCTCCGCAATGGGAGAGGCCACAGCAGTGAGAGGCCCGTGTACTGCAAAAAAAAAAAAAAAAAAAAAAAAAAAAAAAAAAAAAAAAGGGTAATCAGGTAGCTTTACAAGGTGAATGTTCATTAAGACATTTATCACTAGTTTAATTAATTTGAAAAACTCAGGGCCATTGCTCAAAGTAAATGGGAAGAGTAACTAAACAGAATTCATTCAATTCTGGAAACTGCCTCTAGCAGGCCTCAGACAGTGAAGACCATTATGTGAAACTGTTATCCCACTATGAGTCTGGTCATTTTACATTCCGCTGTAAACTACGGAAAAAATCCTCTTAGATCCTCCAGTGCACACCTCCAGCCTCACACAGAGGGAACTGCTGCAGGATCTTCTCAGGTTGGATGCTGAGGCTGTGCATCCCTCCGTCCTCCCCAGGCCCACTGTTTCCTAGACTACATCCCAGGCGGCAGGGGGCTCCTGAATTTCTGTATGAAAGGGCCTTAGGGGTGACAGTCGGGGCTGGGGAGGGGAATGAAGTTTTCTTTGCATGACCCTGAATATAAGATTGAGAACTCTTCAACTGTCTAGTAAAGAAGGGATAGAGAATGACAGAGATGGGAAGGGGCTGATAAGGCGTTCCTTCCAACCTCATCCCACACTATCCTAAATTTGCCCGGAGGCAGAGCCTCTGAACTTGGGCTGAGATAAAAGTCAAGGATGTGCTTTGAGGTAAGTGCCCTCCCAGTCCCTGAGCTTAAGTTTCCTGAGGGTTCTTCCAGATATAATTACTTCAGTGGCTGAGCAGCAACAGGTACCTCTTGGTCTATGAATAATTCCTGGGCTTGGAAATGTATCTCCTCACATGCACTGGAGGTGGGGTGGGGTGATCACCTCCCCAGGACGTCAGGTGAAACCACGGTCTAGGCCTTGCAGTATGGTGGAGAGAGCAAACGGAGGTGGCAAGACTTGTGGACGTGTGCCAGAGCTCCTTCAGCAGTTCTTCGGCCTGAAGAGTAGGGGTGAAGGCAGGAGAGGGGGAGCCTTGAGCTCAGCAGCACACCCGAGGTCTCTGGCACATCCCTGTCATCTCTGTGCCTCCGCACAGCAAGGCCGCCAGTACTGAGACCAAGAGTCCCCTGAGGGCTGTACGGCAGCGCAGAGAAGTCACCCCTGAAAAAAATTTTGCACATCTGCTGCAAACTGAATATTGTGTCATTTGAAGGCCAAAAAATGGATGACAAACCCCTGGGAAAAATGCCCAACTCAGTATATATCTATTGAGGGCCTCCCATGGGCCAGGCACTGCCTGAGCGTTCTCAGGACTGCAGAGACATGGGATTTAGAGACATCTGAAAAAGTGACTTGGGAAAAGCCATCTTCTTTCCTCCAATCTCCTGGCACTCACTATGTGTACCATGCACCCGTCCTACTGCTGCCTCTCCATGTTCATGTCCCCGTTCCTGTCTGTTACCAGGAGAGGTAGAAGTGTGCTCCCCAGTGTTTGCGCTCATAGTGCACAGCCCAGGGCCTTGTACCTGATCCTCAGGAAGTGTTGGTTGATTAGCTACTAAATGATATGACCAGGCTATTAGCTGAAGATTAGCAGTAGCTCATCTTCCCTGATGAGGTCCTCCTGGGTCTTCAACTCCTAATACACAGTGAGATCAGTGTAGGAAAGAACAGAGAAGGATCATGTTGGGATAAGACTGCTCCTGGAGATGGAGTCCCTGTCCAAAGCAGAGTCAAACTTAACCCTAGAAATTATTCCAGGATTGGAGTCCCAAGTATTACCTTTTGTCCGGCCTCCTGATTCTAACTCCACCTGCACCTGAGTGGTACAAGGGGCTCCCAGCCTAAACGCCACCAGGCAACAGAAAGTGGCCTGCAGTACAGCTCGGCTCCAAAATAACTGCTTGGTCACCCACACACATCATGGGAAAGGGAAACACAGCTCTGCTTCCAGGAAGGTCTCTAGCTGGGTCCTTGCCATAGAAAAGGGAATTAAAAGTTCGATACTGGAAAAGACTAATCATTACGTATGTGTAATTATATTGATGTGAATCTCAGAGCCAAGTTCCTTTCAGGAAGTTGATATTGGAAAACACTTTCATGCTCCTGGGATCATGTGGAATAGGAGTTAGGATGTTTTTTTTTTTGCGGTACACGGGCCTCTCACTGTTGTGGCCTCTCCCATTGAGGAGCACAGGCTCCGGACGCGCAGGCTCAGCGGCCATGGCTCACGGGCCCAGCCGCTCCGCGGCACGTGGGATCTTCCCAGACCGGGGCACAAACCCATGTCCCCTGCATCAGCAGGCGGACTCTCAACCACTGTGCCACCAGGGAAGCCCTAGGATGTTTTTAATTTCTGTAAATTATCAGACACCTTCCCACGGGCAAATTCCACATGTCTCTAGGTATTTCCCTCTTTCCCTTACAGTTTTTCTGATGCTTTGCCTGTCTTTCTAAAATATTTCCCGACACCTAGCCAAGGTGCCCAGGATCTTTGGGCTTCAGATCAATGGGTGATTAATAACATAGGATTGGATACCTGCCTTGTCGTTTGTCACAGGTCAGGTTATACAGGAAGTGACTCTGGGATGGAGTTTAGCATGCAGGACGTTTTTAAGGAGTGCTCTCGGAATTGACACCCATGGAAACTTATGAAAGAAAGCTGGAGTGGGCCGAGGGAGAAGGTGAGCTGCGATGCAGGCCTAGTGTCGACTAGGCTGAACTATGGAGAGCTCTGGAGCTAGAATGGTCCTTCAGAGTTATTTCAAGTTGAACCAAAATAGCCAGGCCTTGTACACCCCTGCTTGAGCAGTCACTGGATGTAGACCACTGCCAACAGCACTCCCAGGGGATTGGGTGGAACATCAGAGTCTATCAGATCACTCTCAACACAAACCCAAAATCATAACTACCATTTCTTAAGAGAAACGTGCAAAGCATTCCTCAAGCATTCTCTCTGATGCTAACAATTCCATAACAAAGGTTTCTATTAATCCCATTTTACCAAAGAGGAAACCAAGGCTTAGTGGAGTTAAATGACATATCTAAGACCACACAACTAGTATGTGGGGCTCAAATCCAGGCCTACCTTGCCCCAAAGTTCACACTCCTTCCATTATGCTGAACTGCCATCCTTCGATTTTTCTCGTATGTCCCCTGCGGAAGCAACCTACAGCTCCATACTTCTATGCAGCTTTGGGTTGGATTTATAATCCTCTGACTCTATGTCTAAATGCATAGCTAAGCCCATTGCTTGAATTCTTTTCTCACTCTTTAGATCTCTTAGACCTGGGCACTATTGGCCTGCTTCAAGCAGAAAACCACTCCTGCTGGAAAAAGTGGAGATGCCAGGCTTCTCCATGAAGATACACAAAGGGGAAAAATCCTCAAAACCTAACAGGAAGCCAGTAATTCAGTCGACAATATTTGAAGATGATGAATAAGAAATAAGCAGCATTTAAAGCCAGATTTCTTCTTACTTTTCTTTTAGGTTTTTTTTTGGATCAGAACATTTCCAAATCTTTATATCCAGGAGATTAGAGATCAGCTGGTAACCAATCCCAAATCTCGAGGTATTTGGGGGAGCTGAGGCAAGAGCTGGGTGTAACACGAGAGGTCATATGCACTCTTTCTATACCCCCAAAGGCTGTTATCAATTTTTTAAAAAAATTTTTTATTTTGTCTGTGCTGGGTTTTAGTTGCAGCATGCAGGACCTTAGCTGCAGCATGTGGGATCTAGTTCCCTGACCAGGGATTGAACTCGGGGCCCCCTGCATTGGGACCGTGGAGTCTTACCCACTGGACCACCAGGGAAGTCCCTATTTTGTTCTTCCTTTGTACACTCCAGATATCATTAAACTTTACATTTTATTTATTTATTTTTGCCTGTGTTGGGTCTTCGTCTCTGTGCCAGGGCTTTCTCTAGTTGCGGCAAGTGGGCGCCACTCTTCATCGCGGTGCGCGGGCTTCTCACTATCGCGGCCTCTCTGTTGCGGAGCACAAGCTCCAGACGCGCAGGCTCAGTAGTTGTGGCTCACGGGCCTAGCTGCTCCATGGCATGTGGGATCTTCCCAGACCAGGGCTCGAACCCGTGTCCCCTGCATTGGCAGGCAGATTCTCAACCACTGTGTCACCAGGGAAGCCCAGATATCGTTAAAGTTTAACATGACATCTATAGGCCTGAGGAAGTCGTCAGCTCACGACAAGAAAAGCTGCTGCCTCAGCAAAACGATGCATCATTGGCAAGTTAACTTGGCCCTGCGGGTCTTTCTCCCCAGGCAGAGTGTTTTATATGTTGTTCTCTGAGGTGCTCTTTTCAATTCATCAAAGGTACTTACTTAGGAAAGCATGTGACATCAGACTGTGTAAGAGACACAGTCAGTGGAATAAGCTCTGGAGCAGCCCCTCAGTGTGTTCAAGTCCTCCCTGAACTTCAAGTAAGAAATCTTTTGAGGCCATATTACTGATACCTATTCTCCCTGCCCAAGAGGACTCCAAAGATGAAGAGTGATGGGGTGATCCCCTCAATTTTCCATTAACTAGAGGTGAACCTTATTTTGGGGAGGGGAAGAATTTCTCACAAATTACGGTGAGGAGATATATGTCATAACAGAGGTATTGTACAAGGTACAGGGATAGTGTGATGGAATGAGACTACCAGAAAGACCTCACAAAGAGAAGGATTTACTAACTGAGTCTTGAAGCATGCATAGAGCTTGCCAGCCTGCGAGTGGGAGAACGGCATAGGGAACAGCATGTCCAGAGCAGGGCATGTTCTAGGAATTTTACCACCTGCCATGGCACAAGGAGGTCTGTTGCAGGAGATCAAGGTGAAATACGGAGAGGCAGACAAGGGCTGGGTGGTCAATGGCCACATATGCCATCCTAAGGGCTTTATTCTGTCAATGATGGCAAAGGTTGGAAAGATTTTAAGTGGGAATAAGATGTAAGTAGATTTCATGTTGGTGGAGGAGGATTAGAAGACGGTAAGACTAGAAGCAGGAAGACCAGATGGAAAATCATTGTAACAATCCAAATGAGCTTTGATGGACACACAGACTACGATAATGGTGATAAGAATAAAAATGGGATGGATTAAAGAAATATTTAGGTGGCAGAATAAACAGTGTTTCAGTGACCAGTTTGAAGAGGGCTGTGAATGAGTAGAAACAGAGGACAATTTCCACAATTTCAGTTCAGCAAGGAGGCTGGGAGAATAGGTTGAAAAGCTATCTTTAAATTGAGCATTATCACAATGACTTTGGTGAATGGGTCATTAATTCTTTCAGGGATCCGACTATTGAATTAATTAAGGAAATAATTAAGATTTCCTAGATCAGTCATTACATTGATTTATTTTTAGAGCACACTGTTTTTGGCAAATCTTATCTTAAAAAAATATTTGCTAGAATACATTTCCTTCTTATAGGTACCATGATTGAATTCAATTTTCAAGGCATATAAGTCATGTTTGTATAAACAGAGATTTGTACATTTCTTTAAAGTTAGTTTTAGATGCTCTCCTCTGATCTTCCATAGCATTCTGCGCATACCCTCCCTCTCCGTATGTTGTAATGATCTACTAATTTGTCATGGAGGCAGGGTGGATGGAACAGGGACCTTGTCTTACTTCTCTGGTATGCCTAATCCTTGAAACATAGCAGGCACTCAAGGAAATAATCTTGACTCAATAAAAGCTGTAAAAATAAAAGTAGTGGGGCTTCCCTGGTGGCGCAGTGGTTGAGAGTCCGCCTGCCGATGCAGGGGACGCGGGTTCGTGCCCCGGTCCGGGAAGATCCCACATGCCGCGGAGTGGCTGGGCCTGTGAGCCATGGCCGCTGAGCCTGCGCGTCCGGAGCCACAACAGTGAGGGGCCCGCGTACCGCAAAAAAAAAAATAAAATAAAATAAAAAATAAATAAATAAAAGTAGTAAAGTATATCTAACAACCCCATTCCAACTGCCCTTTCCTTAGACTGGCGAGTAGAACTGAAACTAATTGTGCACAAAAACCTATGTGAATGCTCCTCTTGTCCCAGCAGCTGAGTCTCAGCACTAACTTCAAGTGGTATACTGGTGAAAACTTTCACACCAAGCAGAGTCAATTCCAGGCATAGGAAACACAGTACATCTCACGATTTAGCCCATCAGCAGGCGTTCTGGAGGCAATATATTTTCATCTCTAAGATTCTTATTCAAGAGATATATTAAGAGAATGACTGGCACTTATACTTATTGTCAAATTAGCTATGACAGGTGTACAATGTTTTCACTTTAAGGAGGAGCTTCAAGATGGCGGAAGAGCAAGACGTGGAGATCACCATCCTCCCCAAAAATACATCAGAAATACACCTACATGTGGAACAACTCCTACAGAACACCTACTGAACGCTGGCAGAAGACCTCAGACCTCCCAAAAGGCAAGAAACTCCCCACGTACCTGGGTAGCGCAAAAGAAAAAAGAAAAAACAGAGACAAAAGAATAGGGACAGGACCTGCACCAGTGGGAGGGAGCTGTGAAGGAGGAAAGGTTTCCACACACTCCGCTTCTCGGGCGGAGACCACGGGTGGCGGAGTGGGGAGCTTCGGAGCCATGGGGGAGAGCGCAGCAACAGGGGTGCGGAGGGCAAAGCGGAGAGATTCCCACACAGAGGATTGGTGGCGACAAGCACTCACCAGCCCGAGAGGCTTGTTTGCTTACCCGCCGGGGTGGGTGGGGGCTGGGAGCTGAGGCTCGGGCTTTTGTCGGATCCCAAGGGGTTGGCGGCATGAACACAGCCTGAAGGGGGCTAGTGCACCACAGCTAGCCAGGAGGGAGTCCGGGAAAACGTCTGGAGCTGGCGAAGAGGCAAGAGACTTTTTCTTGCCTCTTTATTTCGTGGTGCGCAAGGAGAGGGGATTAAGAGCGCCGCTTAAAGGAGCTCCGGAGACGGGCGCGAGCCGCGGCTATCAGCGCGGACCCCAGAGACGGGCATGAGACGCTAAGGCTGCTGCTGCCGCCACCAAGAAGCCTGTGTGCGAGCACAGGTCACTGTCCACACCTCCCTTCCGGGGAGCCTGTGCAGCCTGCCACTGCCAGGGTCCCGGGATCCAGGGACAACTCCCCCGGGGGGAACGCACTGCGCACCTCAGGCTGGTGCAACGTCATGCTGACCTCTGCCGCCACAGGCTCGCCCCGCATCTGTACCCCTCCCTCCCCCGGGCCTGAGAGAGCCAGGGTCCCCGAATCAGCTGCTCCTTTAACCCCGTCCTGTCTCAGAGAAGAAAAGACGCCCTCAGACGACCTACACGCAGAGGCGGGGCCAAATCCAAAGCTGAACCCCAGGAGCTGTGCGAACAAAGAAGAGAAAGGGAAATCTCTCCCAGCAGCCTCAGGAACAGTGGATTAAATCTCCACAATCAACTTGATGTACCCTGCATCTGTGAAATACCTGAATAGACAACGAATCATCCCAAATTGAGGAGGTGGACTTTGGAAGCAACGATATATATATTTTTGTCCCTTTTTCTCTTTTTGTGAGTGTGTATGTGTATGCTTGTGTGTGTGATTTTGTCTGTATAGCTCTGCTTTTACCATTTGTCCTAGGGTTCTGTCTGTCCGTTTCTTGTTTTGTTTTTTAAGTATAGTTTTTAGCACTTGTTACCATTGGTGGATGTGTTTTTTGGTTTGGTTGCTCTTCTTTCTTTTTTTAATTAAAAAAATTTTTTTAATAATCATTTTTTATTTTAATAACTTTATTTTATTTTATTTATTTTACCTTCTACTTTCTTAATTTCTTTTTTTTCTCCCGTTTACTCTGAGCCGCGTGGATGACAGGGTCTTGGTGCTCCAGCCAGGTGTCAGGGCTGTGCCTCTGAGGTGGGAGAGCCAAGTTCAGGACACTGGTCCACAAGAGACCTCCCAGCTCCACATCAAATGGCAAAAATCTCCCAGAGGTCTCCATTAAACGCCAAGACCCAGCTCCACTCAATGACCGGCAAGCTACAGTGCTGGACAGCCTACGCCAAACAACTAGCAAGACAAGAACACAACCACACCCATTAGCAGAGAGGCTGCCTAAAATCATAATAAGGACACACACAGCCCAAAACAACCACCAAACGTGGACCTGCCCACCAGAAAGACAAGATCCAGCCTCATTCACCAGAACACAGGCACTAGTCGCCTCCACCAGGGAGCCTACACAACCCACTGAATCAACCTTAGCCACTGGGGGCAGACACCAAAAACAACGGGAACTACGAACTGCAGCCTGCGAAAGGGGACCCCAAACACAGTAAGATAAGCAAAATGAGAAGACAGAGAAACACACAGCAGATGAAGAAGCAAGGTAAAAACCCACCAGACCTAACAAATGAAGAGGAAATAGGCAGTCTACCTGAAAAAGAATTCAGAATAATGATAGTAAAGATGACCCAAAATCTTGGAAATAGAATGGAGACAATACAAAAAACGTTTAACAAGGACCTAGAAGAACTAAAGAGCAAACAGTGATGAACAACACAATAAATGAAATTCAAAATTCTCTAGAAGGGATCAAGAGCAGAATAACTGAGGCAGAAGAACGGATAAGTGACCTGGAAGATAAAATAGTGGAAATAACTACTGCAGAGCAGAATAAAGAAAAAAGAATGAAAAGAATTGAAGACAGTCTCAGAGACCTCTGGGACAACATTAAATGCACCAACATTCGAACTATAGGGGTCCCAGAAGAAGAAGAGAGGAAGAAAGGGATGCAGAAAATATATGAAGAGATTATTGTTGAAAACTTCCCTAATATGGGAAAGGAAATAGTTAATCAAGTCCAGGAAGCACAGAGAGTCCCATACAGGATAAATCCAAGGAGAAACACGCCAAGACACATATTAATCAAACTATCAAATAGTAAATACAAAGAAAAAAGATTAAAAGCAGCAAGGGAAGAACAACAAATAACACACAAGGGAATCCCCATAAGGTTAACAGCTGACCTTTCAGCAGAAACTCTGCAAGCCACAAGGGAGTGGCAGAACATATTTAAAGTGATGAAACGGAAAAACCTACAACCAAGATTACTCTATCCAGCAAGGATCTCATTCAGATTCAACAGAGAAATTAAAACCTTTACAAACAAGCAAAAGCTAAGAGAATTCAGCACCAACAAACCAGCGTTACAACAAATGCTAAAGGGACTTCTCTGGGCAGGAAACACAAGAGAAGGAAAAGACCTACAATAACAAACCCAAAACAATTAAGAAAATGGTAATAGGAACATACATATCGATAACTACCTTAAATGTAAGATTCAATGCTCCAATCTGGAGCAGACTGGCTGAATGAATACAAAAACAAGACCCGTACATATGCTGTCTACAAGAACCCATTTCAGACCTAGGGACACATACAAACTGAAAGTGAGGGTATGGAAAAAGATACTCCATGCAAATGCAAATCAAAAGAAAGCTAGAGTAGCAATTCTCATATCAGACAAAATAGACTTTAAAACAAAGACTATTACAAGAGACTAAGAAGGAGAGTACATAATGATCAAGGGATCAATCTAAGAAGAAGATATAACAATTGTAAATATTTATGCACCCAACATAGGAGCACCTCAAAACATAACGCAAATACTAACAGCCATAAAAGGGGAAATCGACAGCAACACAATCATAGTAGGGGACTTTAACACCCCACTTTCACCAATGGACAGATCATCCAAAATGAAAATAAATAAGGAAACACAAGCTTTAAATGATACATTAAACAAGATGGACTTAATTGATATTTATAGGACACTCCATCCAAAAACAACATAATACATTTTCTTCTCAAGTGCTCATGGAACATTCTCCAGGATAGATCATATCTTGGGTCACAAATCAAGGCTTGGTAAATTTAAGAAAATTGAAATTGTATCAAGTATCTTTTCCGACCACAACACTATGAGACTAGATATCAATTACAGGAAAAAATCTGTAAAAACTACAAACACGTGGAGGCTAAACAATACACTACTTAATAACCAAGAGATCACTGAAGAAATCAAAGAGGAAATCAAAAAATACCTAGAAACAAATGACAATGGAGACACGACGACCCAAAACCTATGGGATGCAGCAAAAGCAGTTCTAAGAGGGAAGTTTACAGCAATACAATCCTACCTTAAGAAACAAGAAACATCTCAAATAAACAACCTAACCTTACACCTAAAGCAATTAGAGAAAGAAGAACAAAAAAACCCCAGAGTTAGCAGAAGGAAAGAAATCATAAAGATCAGATCAGAAATAAATGAACAAGAAATGAAGGAAACAATAGCAAAGATCAATAAAACTAAAAGCTGGTTCTTTGAGAAGATAAACAAAATTGATAAACCAGTAGCCAGACTTATCAAGAAAAAAAGGGAGAAGACTCAAATCAATAGAATTGGAAATTAAAAAGGTGAAGTAACAACTGACATTGCAGAAATACAAAGGATCATGAGAGATTACTACAAGCAACTCTATGCCAATAAAACGGACAACATGGAAGAAAAGGACAAATTCTTAGAAATGCACAACCTTCCGAGACTGAACCAGCAAGAAATAAAAAATATGAACAGACCCATCATAAGCACTAAAACTGAGACTGTGATTAACAATCTTCCAAGAAACAAAAGCCCAGGACCAGATGGCTTCACAGGAGAATTCTATCAAACATTTAAAGAAGAGCTAACACCTATCCTTCTCAAACTCTTCCAAAATATAGCAGAGGGAGGAACACTCCCAAACTCATTCTACGAGGCCACCATCACTCTGATATTACCACCAGACAAAGATGTCACAAAGAAAGAAAACTACAGGCCAATATCACTGATGAACATAGATGCAAAAATCCTCAACAAAATAGTAGCAAACAGAATCCAACAGCACATTAAAAGGATCATACACTATGATCAAGTGGGGTTTATCCAAGGAATGCAAGGATTCTTCAATATATGCAAATCATTCAATGTGATACACCATATTAACAAACTGAAGGAGAAAAACCATATGATCATCTCAACAAGTGCAGAGAAAGCTCTCGACAAAATTCAACACCCATTTATGATAAAAACCCTCCAGAAAGTAGGCATAGAGGGAACTTTCCTCAACATAATAAAGGCCATATATGACAAACCCACAGCCAACATCGTCCTCAATGGTGAAATACTGAAACCATTTCCACTAAGATCAGGAACAAGACAAGGTTGCCCACTCTCACCACTCTTACTCAACATAGTTTTGGAAGTTTTAGCCACAGCAATCAGAGAAGAAAAAGAAATAAAAGGAATCCAAAACGGAAAAGAAGAAGTAAAGCTGTCACTGTTTGCAGATGACATGATACTGTACATAGAGAATCCTTAAGAGGCTACCAGAAAACTACTAGACCTCATCAATGAATTTGGTAAAGTAGCAGGATACAAAATTAATGAACAGAAGTCTCTTGCATTCCTATGCACTAATGATGAAAAATCTAAAAGTGAAATTAAGAAAACACTCCCATTTACCATTGCAACAAAAAGAATAAAATATCTAGGAATAAACCTACCTAAGGAGACAAAAGACCTGTATGCAGAAAATTATAAGACACTGATGAATGAAATTAAACACGATACAAACAGATGGAGAGATATACCATGTTCTTGGATTGGAAGAATCAACATTGTGAAAATAACTATACTGCCCAAAGCAATCTACAGATTCAGTGCAATCCCTATCAAACTACCACTGGCATATTTCACAGAACTAGAACAAATAAATTTAACAATTTTTATGGAAACACAAAAGACCCCGAATAGACAAAGCAATCTTGAGAAAGAAGAACAGAGCTGGAGGAATTATGCTCCCTGACTTCAGACTATACTGCATAGCTACAGTAATCAAGACAGTTTGGTACGGGCACAAAAACAGAAATATAGATCAATGGAACAGGATAGAAAGCCCAGCGATAAACCCACGCACATATGGTCACCGTATCTTTGATAAAGGAGACAAGAATATTCAATGGAGAAAAGACAGCCTCTTCAATAAGTGGTGCTGGGAAAACTGGACAGCTACATGTAAAAGAATGAAATTAGAACACTCCCTAACATCATACACAAAAATAAACTTAAAATGGATTAAAGACCTAAATGTAAGGCCAGACACCATCGAACTCTTAGAGGAAAACATAGGTAGAACACTCTATGACATAAATCACAGCAAGATCCTTTTTGACCCACCTTCTAGAGAAATGGAAATAAAATCAAAAATAAACAAATGGGACCTAATGAAACTTCAAAGCTTTTGCACAGCAAAGGAAACCATAAAGAAGACGAAAAGACAACCTTCGGAACTGGAGAAAACACTTGCAAATTAAGCAATTGACAAAGGATTAATCTCCAAAATTTACAAGCAGCTCATGCAGCTCAATATCAAAGAAACAAACAACCCAATCCAAAAATGGGCAGAAGACCTAAATAGGCAGTTCTCCCAAGAAGATATACAGATTGCCAACAAACACATGAAAGAATGCTCAACATCAGCAATCATTAGAGAAATGCAAATCAAAACTACAATGAGATATCATCTCACACCAGTCAGGATGGCCATCATCAAAAAATCTACAAACAATAAATGCTGGAGAGGGTGTGGATAAAAGGGAACCCTCTTGCACTGTTGGTGGGAATGTAAAATGATACAGCCACTATGGAGAACAGTATGGAGGTTCCTTAAAAAACTAAAACTACAACTACCATATGACCCAGCAATCCCACTGCTGGGCATATACCCTGAGAAAACCATAATTCAAAAAGAGTTATGGGGCTTCCCTGGTGGCGCAGTGGTTGAGAATCTACCTGTCAATGCGGGGGACATGGGTTCGGGCCCTGGTCTGGGAGGACCCCACATGCCGCGGAGCAACTAGGCCCGTGAGCCACAATTACTGAGCCTGCGCGTCTGGATCCTGTGCTCCGCAACAAGAGAGGCCGCGATAGTGAGAGGCCCGCGCACCGCAATGAAGAGTGGCCCCCGCTTGCCACAACTAGAGAAAGCCCTCGCACAGAAACGAAGACCCAACACAGCCATAAATAAATAAGTAAATAAATAAAGTAAGAGTCAGATCACTGGAAGACAACTGATACTTAAAAAAAAAAAAAAAAAGAGTCATGTACCACAATGTTCATTGCAGCTCTATTTACAATATCCAGGACATGGAAGCAACCTAAGTGTCCATCGACAGATGAATGGATAAAGAAGATGTGGCACCTATATACAATGGAATATTCTCAGCCATAAAAAGAAACGAAATTGAGTTATTTGTAGTGAGGTGGATGGACCTAGAGTCTGTCCTACAGAATGAAGTAAGTCAGAAAGAGAAAAACAAATACCGTATGCTAACACATATATACGGAATCTAAAAAACAAACAAAAAAATGGTCATGAAGAACCTAGGGGCAAGATGGGAATAAAGATGCAGACCTACTAGAGAATGGACTTGAGGATATGGAGAGGGGGAAGGGTAAGCTGGGACAAAGTGAGAGAGTGGTATGGACATATATACACTACCAAATGTAAAACTGATAGCTAGTGGGAAGCAGCCGCATAGCACAGGGAGATCAGCTCGCTGCTTTGTGACCACCTAGAGAGGTGGGATAGGGAGGGTGGGAGTGAGGGAGACGCAAGAACGAAGAGATATGGGGATGTATGTATATGTATAACTGATATAAAGCAGAAATTAACACACCATTGTAAAGCAATTTACTCCAATAAAGATGTCAAAAAAAAAAATGTTTTCACTTTAAGTTGAATCTCAAAAGCTTCATTTGAATTTTCCCTAACTCCAGGGATATTGTTAAGAAAAAGCCAGGGTGGCTGGCATAGGGGTGGAGGGAGAAGGAGAAAGAGGATGCTTCATCTTTGGTTCTTCTAAATTGAATTAAATATTTTAAATCAGTCATCTCTGATCTGTCATTAGGGGATTTGCCCCAATGCTTTTTTACAAATTACAGCTGCTAGGAGTTTACAATTGAAGAATCAGTGAAGGTTAAAAACATGGACTTTCAACTAATATCTGAAATTATAGCCTCAAAGAGAAGAGTCCTTTACTGCCCCCTCCCTCTTCTAGAGCATACTAGTACAAGGGCTACTGCTGAGATGCAGACATTTCCAAATGTAGCAACACTGAAACTCATTATAAGTTTTAACAACTTGCTTTTCAGTCTATGGGGCTTTGACAATCTAAATTTAGGTCTCCTTAATGGAATGGCTTTGCTTTAGAGAACAGATTTTGTCAAGGGCTTTATAACACTATTCTCCCCCTGCTTCATTTAACCTTACTCATTTGGAACAATGGAAGGGGGAAGGGGCCAGGAGAAGCCCAGGATTAATTAGCGGTATCTTAATTTTAAATGTTTACAGTAAAAATAAATTGTTGTTACTTCCAATGATGACATATATAAAAGTTAAAATGCAGATGAGTCATGAGTAATTAGGTAATCATAGCACACGATACACTTTCCTGAATAATAGTGTTCCATAAGACAGAGAGTACTTTAATACTTAAGGATTAATTAGACCCAGAACTTAAAGTTCTGGATATTTCACAATACTTTTTATTCCCCTCTGTACTGGGTAGAATAGCGTTCCCCCCCTGAAAGCTCATGTCTACCTAAGAACCTCAGAATGTGACCTTATTTGGAAATAAGGTCTTTGCAGACTTATTTAGTTAAAATGAAGTCATCTTGGATTAGGGTGGGCCCTAAATCCAGTGGATAGTGTCCTTATAAGAAGCCCATGTGGAGACAGACACGCAGACAGAAGAGCCATATGAAAATGGACACAGGGTTATATCAGTAACCACTAGCAGCTAGGAAGAGGCAAGGAAGGAGTCTTCTGAGCTTCCAGAGGGAGCATCGCTCTGCTGACACCTTAATTTCAAACTTCTAGTCTCTAGAACAGTGAGAAAGTAAAGTTCTGTTGTTTTAAGCCACTCAGTTTATGACTGTTTGTTATAGCAGCTCTAGGAAACGAATACAACTCTTTCAGGGCAAAGTCCCACTTTGTGTATGGCAGACATTTGGCACTGAATGTGGCCTTGTGTTATTTAATGTTTTCACATATACATGTGTGTTATGGTTTCGTATGTGTATGGAATTTCAACTAGTATCTGAAATGATAGTCTCAAAGTCAAATTTCAACAATATTTAAATTCCCCCAGCACACAGCCTCACACCAAACTAAATGCTCAATAAACCAAGAATTTATTTGCATTGTTTAAAAAAGGAGATGCTACCTAGAGAAGATATAAAGTTTCGATTCTTTTAGGCTTAGCTGGGATCCTTGGAGTCTGTCCCAGGCGTGCATAGTCAAGGGTCAGCCAGAGATTTAGGCAGAATTTATGCACAAAATTTGGGGCTCCCTTATCTGCATCTCTCCTTCCTGGGATTTTCCTCTTCACTTTCCAGCTGCTGTGGTTGACCCAAACTCTGACCTCTGTGGGTTCGATAGAAACTGTGGGTTTCTATGAGTTTTAACTGCCTTACATGACACCAAATGCGACATGCCCGCAAGCTAAAAGCCATAAAAGAATGGGAAGCTTGCCCACTGCTGTCTCCTTCTCCCAAGAGTAGACCCTCCTTCAGTTTCTGCTGCTTTCCAATCATGCTCCAGTGCCTTAAAGTGGTTGTGTTTTATAGTTTGTCCAGCATTTATAGTTGTTGTCTGTGGAGAGTGGGTTCAATAGGAAGTACTTGGTCATTAAAGGAAGCAGAAACCTCCTTCACTAAAAATTCTGATGCTATTTTTTTTTTAAATAAAAATTTTCCTGAACCCAAAGAACTAGAAAGAGTACTACACAAAAGCCAAAGTCATAGCCACTTGCAAGCAGAGGGGAAGTGATTTAAATTACCACTCAGGAAGTCTCAATTTAATTTTTTAAAAATACGAACTTACGTTGGCCTGTAACATTAAATATTAAATAGGAAGGAAGAGGCTGCTGGAACCTGAACCTGTCACACTCCCATTCTGCGCCAACCGCAAGGACACTGATACCAAAAGCACCTTCAATATCACGTATGCTCAACCACATGCACCCAACTCCAAACATCCTGAACTGTAATGCAGCCTTTGTGAACATTTCTTAGGGAGTGGAGCAAGGGGTCCACAGCACGACAGAGAGTAAAACTTTCCCCCAAGTGACTTTTAAAATGTCTTCCCCCAAGTCTCACTTCCTCAAGCAGCTACTCAAATCCCTCCTCATGTCTCCCTCTTCCAGTCTCGTCCAGCCCCTTCACTCTCTTCCCTTCTCTCTCTTTTTTGAGGCAAAGCTCTCGACTGCTTCAAATCTGCAGCTCTCTCCAGTTCTCTGCTCATCACAACCAAGACAGTGTAGTCGAGCTGCTCGACAGTAGGATTCTTTTCCTCATTGTGTGGTGGGGTGTGTATATGTGTGTGGGTGTGAAGCATGACTGTAAACAGTTATAAATTAATAGCTTTCTCCTGTCATAGTTGCATATTCATATACATGTGGAAATAACTGGAAGGAAAGGGGAGCATTTCAGGACAGCAGAGTCTGAGCTAACCGTGTGCCAGACGCTGTATTTACACACATTATTTCTAATTTACACACATTATTTCTAATCCTCTCCATCTTTCAGATGAGGAACTTCAGGCTCAGAGCCACTGTTCATTCTCTTTCGCCCAGCACACAGCCTCTGGGATGTTGCTAACATATTAATGTAAAATGCAAAAGAAAACATGAAAGATACGTCTGGGAGTGACTGGGGAGAGGAAACGGAGTAGAGGCTGGGTTGTCTTGTGCTCGGGAGGGAAGGTCTGGAGGCTGGGGCAGTGGAGGGAAAAGGTTGTTTAAAGGAAGGGTCCTGTTAGATGGGGCAGGGGCTCCAGGGGCAGAAGAGGGTCTCGGGCTCGTCTTGTTCTCCTCTTTGCCCATATGGCGATCAAATGGCCACCTCTCTGTTCCTCAAACTCTTCCAGCTCATTTTTAAAGATAGAGACCCTCTGAATGATGACTTGGTTAATTTATGCACTAAAGCTAATTAAAGTAGATACTTTGGAAGTCTCATAGGCAACTTCAGTCTTTAAAACACGGAATGACACCATTTCAAACAGTAAACTACTTATCTTGGTTCACCCATATGTTAAAGAGTACGAGCTTTTAAATTCCTAAACACCTTGTCAATTTGGGGTGAACTGGTCCAAAAGAAAAAAAAAATATCTGTAGAAGTGACTGCTTTTAAAATTATCACTTGAGTAGAATTTAGTGAATACTAGTACTTAAGTGACTTCTGTTTTATCATATGATATCCTTTAAAATCTAAATTTCCTGGCATAAGTGTCTTGAATGATTCATTTTTAGCAAGCATTACCCAGGGCTGGCTGCTGGATATTTATCTTGGATCTGAGCCTATGTGTGAAGAATATTAGCTAGGAAATATACTATTGGTAGATTACAAAAAGCCATGCGTGGCTACAAAAATTTCCATTTATACTGTGCTCTAAACTCCATATATTTAGAAGCTGTCATCTCGATTTCATGCTGATAATTTCGAGTTAGGCAAAAATTGACAGTTAAAACTGCCTTCCCATAGAGTTTAGGTGTTGTTTTATAAGAAGCAATTTACAAAAGAAAATCCATTCAAAAGTTAAAATTCTGATTTTAAAATGATGGTTTTTATGATCTCTGGTTTTAAGGAGGTTTCAAGGCATAAGGAAGGCATGAAAAAAAAAAAAAAACCAAGAATGAACAAATGATGAAGGAAGATGGGAGATGGAGTCAAGGGAATTGGCGAGTTGAATCACTGACAGAGAGATTCAGAAAGGCAAAGACGGGAGAAACTGCACATCCAGGGAGAAAGCACAGCTGCACATTATGCCAGATAGACAGTGTAGTCCTGGGAAAGTTTAAGTTTTGATAAATTAAATTTTCCTGTTGATGAGGCAGAGGCAGCTGGGATATTTGAAAATTAAGAGACAACTCAAACCCTAACCACATTTCAAATACCTCTAGCACTTAAAACCTTCTACCCCAGCTGTTAGCAAAAGCTAAAAAGTGGCCAGGCTGATGTTTTATAAATAGCCATCCTTGTGTTTATCCTCCTGCAGGTGGATAAATGAGAGAGGCGGGGAGGGAAGGAGAAAAAAAGCCAATTCTGATTGAGTGCTAGTTATGTGTCAGGCCCCATGTTAAGCGCTCTACTAATGTACTCCTTCATCTTCACAGCAACCATATGAGACAGGCACTATCATCAAGCCCATTAGACAGACGGGAAAGCTAAAGCACAGGGAAGGTTGGTAATGTGATAATTATCACATAGTCAGTCAGTGACTGAGCTGGGAGTTGAAACCAGGCAGTTTAACCATAGAACCCAAATACATAATCACTGTGCCATATGGCATTTACTAAAATAACCAAAAATTAGTTGACAGGATAAAAGGGACTGAAAGTGTGTGGTACTCAAACACCTGGCTGCTACCTGGGAAATCTGTTAGGACATCGTAGTAGAAGGCCCGAGTCCTCTTGGGTGTTTGTCTCAGACACCCACTATTATTTTTAAGTCAAGGAAGAAAAAGAAACCTACCTGAAGGTATCCTTTCTTCTAAATTCAAACGTGAATAAGCGAAAGAATTTAAAATGTTTGAGTTTTTGACATATTCACTTCATTATACTAAAATTTTTACAAAATGCCAAATACCTCTTGAGGGGAACATTTCAGTAATTTGGTGGTTGAATCATGTAGCAATCATAAGCCTAACTTCTAAAGCAGTTTCCAGAAAGAGAGTGCAATTTTTTTCAAAGTACGTATAAATATACACACATACCAATACTCTCTCCCTATAAGACATCTTCAAGCCAAGTTTCCATTTCTTTCAGACTCTATTTATATGCAAGCAGTTCTAAGAATTCTCAGAAAAGGACAGGTCCGACACTGTCCCCTCACTAACATCCCTCAGAGCAAGAGTCCTCATCCATTTTTCAGGCATGACCCACTTTAAGGGTTCAGACTCCGTGGTGAGTCACAAGCACATCTTCTAAGGACCTGGATGGGCTGCAAATGAGATGAAATGAAAATGACTAAAATGTTCAGTCAGCCACCTTAGTCTCTTTCTTATTTGCCATCTGTCCACAGATCGTTAGGTTCAAATCACATTTTTGCGAATAAATATCTAGAATTCGGGGACCTCTTTTTGGGACACTTCTCCCTCTTCACAGCCATACAGGCCAAAAGCAGCAGCTATAGGGCTCCAGTAGGTGAAGCCCGCAGGGCAAGAACTCAAGGAGGCCCACAGCTGGGGGCACTGCAGGCCCCCGAGCGAGTTTACCTCCTCCTGCCTGTGTGGATGACTCAGACAGGCCTTGCAAAGCCCCTACAAGGCTTCTGACACCCCCGCAGTGACTGCAAGCTCCTTACTCCCTGCCTTCCCCTCAGTCCCATCTGCTGCCATCTACACTCATGGTCCACACGAGGCCCCCTTCACAATGGCCTTTCCATCCCTTTTCTAAATCAGTCTTAAGGCCCTCCTAACTTTCCACTCAGTGCTGTAACTATTCATAAACATATTCTGTTTCTCACTAGACTGTAAGCTCCCTTTAGTAGGGCCCTCATCCAATTCCCCTTTCTGGAACTCATGGAGCCTTGCCCAGTAGATGTTCAACAAATACTGAATTAAACAAATGGTTCTGAAATCCAGTTTCTGAAAACTGAGAAGTCATATGCAGCTCAGTGGAAACCATAGCACTGGATGGGCACCTTTTGAGCCTCAGAATGTTCACTCCTTGCATAACACTGGAATTGTGGGATTATTCTGCACAAGCTGATGGTGTTTTCTGTAGGTCTGCTTTGTATACTTACCAGTGTCCCAAAGGTGAAGCAGTCTGATTAGGCAATGACTGTTTAAACACACATTAATCATGCATTAGGAGTCCTAAATTGAACAGCACGATACACAGGAAAATACCTTGGACACAAGGCATCCATTACAGACAGAAGTGATCTCTCACATCCTGCCGTGTACATATTTGGAGAGTAAGTGCGCTTTAGGGAGCTCTGCTTACTTAAAAGGAAAAAAAGGGATGAAAGAAGAAAGAATACATCTGCATGCTGCTTGGAGGCCATGGCTTGGCACGGAGGCACCTGTCAGGGAGCCAGGGCCTTTGGAACTTGTATTGGCCATCGCAACGATGAGCTGCTCAACACAAGGATGCCTCGGTGTCTCTAACTGCTTCCTTCTTCCTTCCTGGTGTGCAGGAGGTCTAGGAGGTTGTCTTACACTGTCTTATAAGCCTGCTGCTCCGTGGCCTCAGCCCTCCCAGCAGAGGTAGCAGCAGTTGGTATAGCGCCTGCAGAAACCCACTCAAATATCTGGTCTAGAGGCCCTGTGTGCTTGAAGTGTTTCTGCAGGACAGGTAGGCTGGAGGGGTGAGGCTGGAGGGGTGTGACCAGAGAGATCCTACACCTATTCCTATTCTCCTCAAGAAAAAGGGGAGCAGTGGGGATGTTGGCTTCACCCTTTAAAGTCAGATATAGTCTGGGGGGGATATTGGCTTCACTCTTTAAAAGATGCATTCACACAGATGAACATCCATGCCTGAACTATACCAGGATGGAAGCTGATGACAGGTCCCTGGGGATGATGGATTTGTGCCCTCTCAGCTGTCTCAGGAATGCTTGGGGACGGACACACACACACACACACTCCTCTTGGCAGGGTCACACTGAGAGAGGCATCAACTGTGCTTCTTAACCTCAGTTTTACCTGCAGCTCCTAAATGACGCAGGCAGAGGCCAAGCACTCCCATTCGATGGAGCTGAGTCCCCCGAGTGAGCTCAGCTTGGGACCTGGCATCCTGAGATGATGAAGAGATCTTGCACAACAAGGCGCAGCTGGGGCATCCTTACCAGAAACAGCAAATCCCAGATTCTCAAGTGGTTTTCTCCAGCTGCCTTGCCCAGATGTTTTCATAACCAGAGAGGGAAACTGGGTGCTTAACAGAATGAATGCTCCCCTAACCATCTTTTTGGTACTTTGATTATGAGCAAAGTGACACTGACTTTGAACAACAGGGATATATACTCTACAATATAATGCTCTTCATATAAACAGAGATTGATTAACCTTGGTTTCTTTCCTTTAAACATGGTATGAGACCAGATAAAATTCAAGTGGGGCAGTCTGGAGACCTACAGAGGAAAAGCACTTAACAATGTAGAGCATTATGATTACACGTACAAGAGTGAATAAGAAAAAAGACTGGAAGGAAATAAGAGCAAATTATAATGTTAGTATATTAAGATGCTGACGTTGAGAACTTTTCTCATAATTTCTCAATGTTCCATGATGTAATTTTTTTGTGATGAAAAATATTTAAAGTAAAATAATGTAGACTTCAGGTATTAAATAATCTGTGCTCTGGATAATTAAACATAGATACTCAATTCTCCACACACCAGATGACATAGTGTATGTGAAAGCACCTTATACACAGAAAGGTGTATAAATGTATTGGATGTTATTGCCCCTCAGTGCTTTTGAGTATTAGGCTGCCGTATCAGAAAACTGTTTAGAATGGCTCTTGTTTGTTATGGTGAGTGATATTCAGTAGGGATAACTCACATGCCACCAACCAAAAACACCCTTACACTAAAAAAGGGCTGGCCCACTATCTCTTTAAAAATAAACACTAACCTATGACAAATTCTATCCTGGCCAGGCCTCTCTCCCGTCTTGGGGGGAAGGCTGAACTGTGAATGGAGCGCATTCTTCTAGGCCAAAGTCTGTAAGTGCATCTGTCTATATGTGTGAGTGGTTCAGAGTTGCCATGTGGTCAGACTGCCATACAGTGTCCCATCCAGGCTGGCTGAGTGGCTCTTCCAGGATGAGTGGGGTCACGTAACAATCTGCTCAGCATAGCAAGCAGCTTCCTTCCCAAGTGGGAAAATCTGGAGCCGCCCCATACCAACTTTTTCTTTTTTGCGGGCCTCTTACTGCTGTGGCCTCTCCCGTCGCAGAGTACAGGCTCCGGACACGCAGGCTCAGCGGCCATGGCTCACGGGCCTAGCCGCTCCGCGGCACGTGGGATCTTCCTGGACCAGAGCACCAACCCATGTCCCCCTCATCGGCAGGCGGACTCTCAACCACTGCACCACCAGGGAAGCCCCATACCGACTTTTTATCATGCTCCACATAAGCAAATGCTGCACTAAATATATATTCCAAATACATTTTATCAGAGCAACACTAGCATTTGTGCTCAGGCTAATACTCTATTATATGGATTATAGTCAACTGGAATAAAATGAATATTCTCCACCACAACTCAATTGTTCTTTACACAGTTTTTAATGAGATTCCACCCAGTGTCACAGCAGTACTTATGTAATTACTCTATATAACTCTGCCAGCAAGGAGGGAATGAAATCTCCTTATCAGGGTATTGCAAACCAACACCACCTCAGCAGACTGTCTCTCTCAGTGCACTGCTGCATTTTCGATAGTCTGGG
Organism: Delphinus delphis; assembly: GCF_949987515.2. Lineage (NCBI taxonomy): Eukaryota > Metazoa > Chordata > Mammalia > Artiodactyla > Delphinidae > Delphinus > Delphinus delphis. Next base: position 87,440,328 of record NC_082684.1, read on the forward strand.
AGCGTGGCCATCATGCAGAGGGAACGCTTGGGTGACCCAGGCTTCAGCACCGCAGAATAGCTTTCAGGGATGAGGACTGCACTTTCCTGACATTTCTCAAGAAAATGTTCTATGAAAAGAAAGGGAGCCTGCAACTTCTAAGCTGGGTCCTCTTTAATCAGGACGGTCAAAGGGACACGGGTGGCAGCGTGTACCTCACTCAGAGGCTGTCGAATGCAGCTTTGCTGGAACCTGGGACAATCCATCAGGGAAGGGTAGAGAGCGGGAGAAGTGGATGGAGTTGAAAAATAGTTTATTTGCCTCCTTGAGGAAGACTGTAGGTCAGCAGAAAGCAGCATATAGAAAGTGCTGCTGGAAGCAGGTTAAATCTGGTCTTGGGAAATTATCTGAATCAGCAAGATGGGCCTCTGCCTCCTATTGCTGGGGAACCCCAGAAGCCAGGGGCTAGACCCTGAGAAGTTCCACTGAGGCTTTGTCCTGTGGTCTCAGGAATGACTGCTACTTGCAGTTCTGCTTTGGGCCATGAGAGAGAGGACACTGCAGCACGGTCTTGGTTTCTGCTAAAGAATTCTCAGAGCATTCCCAGGGAAGCAAAACTCCACAGAAGCTGCCGAGGTAGAGTGTGGAAGAGGGGACAGGACTGCTGCACTACAAAGTCCCCGCTCCTGCTTTCTGGGCTTCTCTCTGGTAGCATCGCCCCTGCCCTGTCCAAGCAAGACCCAATTCTTGGTGGTAGAGGCAGGCAGACTTAGGAAGCAAGTATCGCTCCCATTCCACAACCAAAAGAAGGCTTGGTCAGAGAGTAATAGGAAAACACAAATGGAGAATCTCTACTCCTATGGTCTACACTGCCGATTACTGTTCTATACGGTTGATGTCACTGATCAACCATAGACCACGTTGCTCACTAACCCTTGTAGATCCTTCTTTGCTCCTTACACACCTGACCTTCACACCCACTTCCCTCACATTTCATCTCCAACTTCCTCTGCCAATAACAACAGGACAGTAACCTCACACCTTAGCTACAATTTACACTCCCTGTGTAAACAGAAAGACTGCTTAGCAAGTTTCTACATTGTACCTTTCATTTGTTACCTGCATGGGTGGTATTTTTTGCATGTGGGTGTGTTAATAGTAAGACTCTAGTAATCGTAATATTCAGCACATATTTAACCCTTCAAAGGGTATTCTCAACTATTATGTGATTTTTACAGTCTCAGATAAAAAATTCACAGAGACTGGCAGGATGGGTATTCTTCCTAATTTACAAATGAAGAAAATGTAATTTGCGGATGTTAAGTGACTTGCCTAAAGGGTATGGCACAATTGAAACCCATTCCCAGGTTTCTTGATCCTCACCCAAGGTCTCATTCAATGAAACAGTTCTGTGCTACCTGGGTGGAATGATCATTACAGAAGAAATCGGGCAGAGCTGAGCGGCACGTGATGGGAAGAAAGCTACTCAGCCAAGCCTTGTCAGTGTCCAGATTCAATTAAATATCATCAGGAAGAGGGCTATTCAGTTTGTGCACCTCTCGTCCCTTCCTGCTCTCATGCTGTCATGGGGACTGGCACAGAACTGCACAGACTGTGATCCAGGACCTTCTGGTCCAGAGACGCCTCTGTCTGTACGCTTACCTAGGAGATGGAGGCCTGCTGGAGGCTGAAGCCCAAAGCAGATGGGCAAGCTCATCAATGCACTTGGCATCGCCCCTGGCTCATCCAGGCACTGTGAGAGACAGTGACTCAAAGGTTATTTTACAGACCCCAAATTATTCAGTTGGCCCTATGTGCTTCCCTACCCCAAATACAGGGGCTGAGCAAGAAGGCAAAGTGAGAATTTGGGGGTCAAAGTACGATGAGTAATATTAAAGGGGAAGCCAAAGAATGACTCTAAAAGGTGAATGGTGTTGCTTTTTACTCACCCTGATGCCATCCCAAAATAGGGAGCAGGTGATAATGTGTGTGGGGGAGGGGAGTTGACTCATCCTGGCTTGCCATATCTGAACAATAACTATGACATTTTACTTTGCGTTTCTGTAGCATCTCTTTCTATTGAGCTTGGCATTGGCCACATCCACCTTCCCTCAGCTTGATGAGACAGCCTTGTCTAGCAGGGGATGAGAGGGTCCCTTTAGCAAGACTGTTCCTACCATCCTGCAAGGCCTAACATGAAATTTACCTTTCTTCATGAAGTCTTTTCTGATTCCTTCCAATTATCAATGATATTTCCTTCCTTTAAAGCCTCAAAACATTCACCTCTAAACTCATGCCTTTTTTTACAGACATTTGTGCAGTACGCTCATTCCCCTCCAAAGAATAATCATTAGACTATGTTTCTTGTGGGTAGAGACTGTGCCTTACTCACTGTTTGCCCACCCCAAGGCCTGGCAGTAACGCCCTGTCCATGGTGAGTGCTCCGTGAATACTGCTCAAGAGACGTGGATTATTTTCATCTTATCTAGGCTGGAACCTCTCACAGTACCTCCCTGCTATTCTTCCAGGTAGCCTTGACCATACTGAGCGCTCACATACTATGGCAGTAACTAAGCAGAGGCACAGCTTTCCTCTCTCAGGGATGTGCTGTAAGCAAAGCTGGGCAAACTGATTGGGAGTTAGGAATAGGTGATTGCTGAAGTTCCTTCTAGTTCTGAAACAATAATTCTAAAATTTTGGATAAATGAAAATAGGAGGTTAGTGAATGTGGAGGGGGAGTAATAAATACTGAAATAATGAATAAATGAAAAAGGAGTTGGGTATGTTGTAGGCTCAAGGAAAATACAACATATTCAGGAAAGATATTCTGGGATGACATAATTTAAGATGCTCCATGAAGAACGGGAAGAACATTTCCCAGAACAAGTGGCGTTTTCTAGTACAACAGGGTCTGGTTTAGGGAATGTCTTGAAATGAGATCAAATGAATATAAAATAGTGTTGAGTAAATCTGACAGGGAGAGTACAGGAAAGGCAATAAGACAGTCTGAAACAAGTGACAATCTGAAAAGACAGTGAACTCAGACACTCTGTGTGTGTGTGTGTGTGTGTGTATGTGTGTGTAGGTAGATGTGATATATTAAGTATAGGTTTTGGAATCAGATTAGCGTGGAATCCCAGCTGCCAGGCTCAGTAGCTGTGTGACAGTGGATGAGTTATTTAACTGAAGTTTCAGTTTCTTTATGTTTATCATGAAGATATATATGCATCTTCATATGAAATTAAATGAGATAAATGATATAAAATGCTAGCACAACACCTAGCACTCATTCATTTAACAAATATTGTGTATCTTGTATGTGTTAGATAGTTTGCTAAGCATTTTTTAAAAATTAATTTTTGGCTGCGTTGGGTCTTTGTTGCTGCATGCAGGCTTTCTCTAGTTGCAGCGAGTGGGGGCTACTCTTCGTTGCGGTGCACGGGCTTCTCATTGCGGTGGCTTCTCTTGTTGTGGAGCACGGGCTCTAGGTGTGCGGGCTTCAATAGTTGTGGCACACGGGGTCAGCAGTCGTGGCTCGTGGGCTTCAGTAGTTGAGGCTTGCAGGCTCCAGAGCACAGTTCAGTAGTTGTGGTGCACGGGCTTCATTGCTCCGCAGCAGGTGGGATCTTCCTGGACCAGGGCTCGAACCTGTGTCCCCTGCATTGGCAGGTGGATTCTTAACCACTGTGCCACCAGGGAAGTCCAAGTTTGCTAAGCATTTTACATGATAAATCATCAGAAAATGGAAGCTATAATTGTGATTAGCCAAAGGGACTATGCCTCTCCTTCCTGCATCCCCCACTGCAAATTATGTCCCTTTTGATTCTGGAACTTAGAAGAAAAAATGTCATTTTATTGTATATGTGAGTTCACTTATTGGCCTTTGGTATATTTTGCTTAAAAAATCAAGCAAACCAAAATTTTGTCCTGAGCTTTAAGTGCACTGTAAATACAAATTAAGTAACAAGAATTTTCTTAAAGTCTCAGCTTTTTAAGACAGTCTCTCCTTTGTGCACAGAGGCGTAATCAAAAAGCCAAACACACATCCTTCTCTCCTCTTGGAAAGTCATTTCTTGACATGGTACCCAAAGAAACATCTTGAAAGAGACATGCATGGTTATGTGTCCCCTCTCCGGGGACAGTCTTCGCCCGTGGATGTGAAACAGGCTTTGGCAGCTGCTCAGTATCATTAGACCAAAGGCAAGTCAACTGCTCTCTCAGGCTTAAAATAAAGTTATCATCTCAAACCAAAAATGCTATGCATTTGACCAAGAAAAGAAAGCCAATAGAGATTCAGTTATCATGAGGGATTTCTTGTTGATCTTATGAGTTTTCTACAGTGAATGCCTGAAAGTCTGATGTTTGTATGTATGTACATACATATGTGTGTATATAGGGTATTATGGAAAAATTGCTGAAGGGTACCTGCTTTGCGAAAGGGCTGTTCTTGTGTGTAGATTAGCAAACCATAAAACTCGAGTGAGGTTTGTTTTGCTAAGTATACAACTTCTTAATACATTTCATGAGCAATCAATCTCTGGGAAAAATACATTAGTTTTCAATAAAGGAACACATTATTTTTCTATTCTGTATGTTGCTTGTTTTCCAATGGGTTGTATCTACTCTGGTTATAACCAAGAATAAGGTGGCAACCTCAGAGACTGTTTTCTTGAGGTCTTGGCTGTATGAGAGAACCAAAATGTTTTCAGAATTGCAGATGGATAACTTGGGATTCATTTGGGGTTCATGTATTTTGGTGGGAAGTTCCCGACAAACAAGGCAAAGATATAAGGATAAGTAACTAGTACATGCAAACAAGGAGTTTTTAGAAAATCACTCACAGATACACTTATTCAAGCCTTGGGTAAGAAGAAAGGAGGGCATACATTCACTGTTTCACTTAATAAGTTGAATATGATCCCATCACACTTAGAGTAGATCCATTTCGAAACTAATGCTTGGTTTTCTCTAATCCCTATTTATTCTTAATTGACACAGTAATCTCTAGCTAGGATAAGGTATTTTCTCTCATAAATTTATAAACCTTTACAAAGGAAATTACTTTGGGGAAATTACTTCAAATGTCAAGTAACTCAAGGGACTTAATCTTGGAATTTATGTTTTCTATTTTTAATGTTTTAATCCAGACACAGTTTTCCCCCCTTAAGTCCCTTCAAGTATTGAAGGGACTAAATCAGCTCTCATACAAAGAGCTCATCAGAAGGGAAATCAGAATTTTCCTCATTTACTTCTTTTAAATTCAGCTGTTTTGTGAGATGTAAAAAAATAAATAAATAAATGAAATCAAACCAATTAAAATACACATGATGTGAGATGACATATTTTCTGCTCCAAAGTTTTCAACATCTCAGTTACTTAGAAACATCTGCTCCACTAAGAAAAATAGACTGAAGTAATCTCAAAAAGTCATTCAATCTATGATCCCATTCCTGGGTCATATGTCAACTAAAATATCCCTAAATGAAACTGCCTATATTATGGTCTCTGAACCTTAACTTTGCAGCACTCCAAAGCATCAAACAAGACGTATTTTAAACCATTTTCATTTGTTAAAGATGCTATATAGCACTCTTCCCGTGTGTGTGTGTGTCTCCTTCCAAAAAGGTTGGGAATTATGAGTCTATGAATTTTAGGAAAGGTATAAACAAGAAGGGGATTACTAATGCTCATTGTTGGCCACTGTTTACATAACTTTATATTTAGGCTTTTTTTCTTTTGTCTCTGCAACATTGATTGTACAGTTATCCATTCATTTCTTTCAACTCTACCCTCTATGAAAACAAGAATTACCATCATCTATCCCTTATTTATTCTTCTACCTGTAATATCAGGAGGCAGTTTAGTCAGCCTTTTTTGAGGGGAGTAAATATCTTCCCCCATTATCGCCTTAAAAAGTGATTCATACAATGTTTTGCAATTTGCAAAGCATATTCACAGAAATTATCAGAGGTTTAAAAATTATTTTTAATCTTTTTTACAGATGTGAAACCTAAGTGAGGTTATGTGTTGCCTATTAAAGTATTTGTGATAATTTCTAGTTAGGTGCCTAGAAAATGCTGAGCAGAGGCTCACATCCATTTTCTCTACCCCAAATCCTTGATTCTCTCCACGGTTATTTACTGACATTCCAGAAGGCATTCAGACATTTGTATTACTTAATTTAGTTCTTCTCTTAGTGCTTTGAAGTCTTGTAGCCCCAAACTGAAGTAACACTCCAGTGATGTACAGTGAAGGCATGATCACTTGATTTTGAATGCCATGTTCTTGCCAAACACCCTTTTAAAATAGCCTCTTCTCATTGATTATTAATTCAACTACCAGTCTGCCTTGATTCCTTATCATTTCCCCCATGTTTCCTTGTGCTAGCAAGCAAGTAAACATCACTGCCTACTTACTTAGTTTACTTCCCTTTCTAAACTCAGAGACCACCTACTGAGTCCTCACTGTGGGCAAGACACTGTGATAATTTCATTTTACTTAATTCTCATGTAATTCCATGAGGTATGTATTATTATCCTATTTTATAGATGAAGAAACTGAGGCTCAGAGAGGTTAGGTGTGTGTCACCTATTAAGCTGTTTGTGATCATTTCTAGAATATATCTAAGAGAATTTGAATTTTTTTCAGGTTTTTCTTCATCCCATTTATGATACAATGTATGTTCCTTTTTTCTTACATAAATTAAAGAAGCACTAAATGCCATCCCAAAGAATGACTCAATGGTGCACGCACTAGACTCAGACTATCAGACTAATTGTCATGTAGCCAGATTCATGCTAACATAGTGGCTGGCACATAGATGCTGAATAATGTGGTACCGAGGGCTGCTCATGCCTTGGGTACCATTGATGGACCTAAGTAAAAAGGTAGGGAAAAGTAATCTTGGAAAGAAAAAAAAAAGGAAAAGGTGAAAGAAAGAGTAAAAAGAAAGGGGATATGTTTTTGCATGTTTCTGTTGCCTCTGACATGATGCTTTTTAAAAGCAGGGTTCATTGCTTCACATTCTGTTACCAAGTTCTTATTGGTACCACTATTACTCGAGTGCCTGTTCTTTCCTGTGTGGTGGTCTCTGTGACTAAGAATTTCCAGGATGACAGACCCTATAGAAACAGAATATCCTAGTGTTGGACTTTGTGTCGCTCTGCTGGCCACTCATGTCAATTCAAATCACACCTGGCACACCAGCAACACTGCTGTCAACTCCCATCCATTCTATGAACAGAGTAGAAAAGAAGAGGCCTTCCTTACCTTAGTACAAAGCCCAGCCCCCACCATCACAGAAGACTGTGCTTTCTTACAAATTCAAACAACCTCTAGTGACTAATTATGTAAGAAGTCTCTCTCCTTGGACCTCATAGCTCACTACTTCAATTCCTCTCAAGAGAGCCATCTGTTAGCCAAGGACTCAACATCAAAACATTCTTTGATGAGTCACAATTAATTGACAAGTACAATGTGTGTACTGCCAAAATGATAAATTTAACACTAGTCAAATATTCATCATGGACTAAATAAAGAGCCTTTTAGGTTTTGAAAACAAAATATTTTAAGGTTTAAAGAACTGCCTGGCTTTAAAAATAAACCAAATACAGTCCTGGCAGTTCCAAAGAAATCGACCGATATTGAGGTAGTGTTAGCAAAGCTGCTATTACATGCCTGAAAATAATCACAATTGACTTACATTAATTGTTGACATGGAAAACTTTGCAAATAAAGTAGTGAGGTGAGCGTGTGGTGAACTGGGAGATGAGACCCAAGAGTTCTTACTCTGGCTGGGACACCAACTACCTTATGTCTCTTTGGTAATCAGCTGGTCTAGCTGATTACCAAAGTCCCTGCCAGGACTAATACTCCATCATTCTATGGGTGTATGATTTAGATCCACAGACATATGGCTGCCTTTGGATTTCAAGGGGACTTCACTGACAATTATACTGTCTCTATTGAGATTCCTGGCAATCCTCTGAAATTTTTTCTGGACCTTCTTGCTTGTTAAAAGACCAGCAAATACAATGAGTGGAGATAGTCAATATTTATTTTCCCTTTTAATGGGTTCTAGTTGGCAAGACCCATTACTTGGTACTAATGAAAGAGCAAGTTATTTACATTCACACACTCACTAAAATTCTTCAATGAGATGATTATTTTTTAAAAAAGAGATCCATATAATGGAAACCAACAGTTCTCCTTCGGTCTGTTTTGCAATCAATAAAAGATAAGTAAAAAACATATCAGTGATAATGAGCAGTAGATAAACGAATATAATTTAGAATTTGAGTCCCTTTCTATGACTCAAGGCTGAGGAGCAAAAGTGAACAAATTGAAGTCTAATACTGTGTTTGAAAAAATGTAACCTATATAAAATTGCCCTTTTAAAAGCATTTGTGGATGTAACTTCTGTTATAACCATAGATTAAGCAAGATGACCATTCACTGGTTATAGATCAACTTTAAACAGATTAGCCACAAGGGCTCCATCTCAGAAATGTCATTCCATACAGTGGGTCAGACTCACAATCAGAAGTCCTTACATATAATAACATGATAATCTTGTGATGTTATTTTCCCTATTCAATTCTTTGATAATTAATGTTTTTATGGCCATTTTTCCTGAACTTTTTCAATCATGAAATAATACAGCATTAAATATTGAAAAAAAATGCCCATAATGACAGAATCCTGATATAACAAGGTTTTTCTATTATGGCATATTAATTTTGGCCTTTTTCACATAGTGATTCTTTTTCTTATGCATAAGCAAGCACATGTCCAGAAGCCTGCCCTCAGTGGAGAGAAAATATTACCTAACGGCCAATTCCAGATGATGATAATTCTCTTTTGACCTTGTATTTTGCTAGTTTCATATCCTCAAGTATTGACAGCATTGTGCTTTATGACTGAAGTCTGTCTTTATCATTGCTTTGGGTCTTGCCTGGAAGAAGCAACCTTGGATCACTAAATAAATGAAAACACGATGATTTACAGCCCATGGTTCAGACTCAGAGCTGGCAAACCTCACGTAACTGCAGGTAGAAGAATTCAGGAGAACTAAGTATAATTAGGGTTGATATGAAATAAAGGAGCGAGGAAACAACGAGGGTATGACTGGGCTATGGTTTAGGTTGAGGGGGAGCCTCCAAAGAAGTACTAAGGGACTCACCTGGTACAGAATGGGATGAAAAATGGCCTGGGGACCTAGGATTTTTTAAATTGACCATTAGGGATTCCAGCTATATTTAGCCCATAATCCTTATGGCTAAGGATGCACAAGAGCAAATAGAGAGCACGGAAGCAGGGCTTGGAGAAGCGGGTAGAGGCTTTTCCTGACTCTGTTCTATTGTTTTCTGTATCCTAACCCACAAGAATTAGATAGAACCATGATCCTTCACTTTGACAACCTGTCAAAACCATATGATGTACACTAAGATAATACGTGTCTTTTACGGATCACTGGCCAGGTACTATACATCTATTGTGCCAAACTGTGCAAAGCAAGTATTATTACTGCGTTTCCATTATATGATTGAGGAAGACAAGGAATCAGAAGGTCAAGTAAATTGACAGGATTTCACATAGCTAATGTCTCTAGGTTGGGATTTGAATTTAGATCTGTGTAACACTTAAGACTGAACTTTTCCACCATGATGCCACTCTATAAGGTATCATGCAAAATTAAAAAAAAAAATTGAGGTCATTTTTAAGATCCAAAGAAATACAAATGAGGGTAGTATTAATATGCTAACTATTGGCCTCACCAGGGACTATGATGGAAGCAGAGGGTAATATTTGAAAAGGTTAATCAAAGTACCTGCTATATGCAAAGCACTGGGCCTTGACGCAGAAAGACACAAAAGTTACAGTTCTTGCCTTCTAAGAGTTTGTAATCTAATAGAAAAGGCCACGAAGGAAGTTAAGGAACAACAGGGATAATTAACTATTTAATATAACAATAAAAGTGATATCATGAAGGAATACACAATTACTTGCCAAATCAAATATATTTAAAACTGAGAAAAAGGAGACATTATATGGTCTGGAAAGGTTTAGGAAGACTTCCTGGAGGAAGAAGGATTTAGACTGATTCTTAGGGATTGATAAACTCTGGGCAGACAAGGAGAAAAAGGGTACTGCATCCCTAGAGGAGAAATGGGGAAAAAAGGCACCACAGAGTAAGACTTTGAAAGGGTGGTTAAGTAAACTGGATTTAATCTCAGGGGCAGTGGGGATCCAGGAATGTTTCTGAGCAAGGAAATCACATGATCCAAGTGGTGTTCTAGGAAGATTTCTCTGGCAGTAGATTGCAGGAAGATTGCAGAGGGCCACAAAGAAGGCAGGAAAGTCAGTTAGGAGTTGACTAGAGGAGCAGCTCAGATCTCTGATGGAAGCAGAAGGAAGGAAGAAGAAGATGATACTTCAGTTTTGTTCTGCTGCTATAGATACAGAAAGACGTGAACTTGGTTCTGGCTGGAACTGGTTTAGTTAAGTGTGGGAAAAGTAAAGCACGAACAACTTTGGACAGGTTTATAGTTCAATTAAGAATTATTTGGCTTCCCTGGTGGTGCAGTGGTTGAGAGTCCACCTGCCGATGCAGGGGACACGGGTTCGTGCCCTGGTCCGGGAAGATCCCACATGCCGCGGGGTGGCTAGGCCCGTGAGCCATGGCCGCTGAGCCTGCACGTCCGGAGCCTGTGCTCCGCAACGGGAGAGGCCACAACAGTGAGAGGCCCACATACCGCAAAAAAAAAAAAAAAAAAATTATTATTTAACTTTACTGTTTTGTAGAAATTTACAAGTTACATAGTATTTTCAGAAATATTCATTCATTTATCCTCATGACACCCTATGAGCTAGATAAGTTTGGCATTGTTTCCATTTTTTAGATGTTGAAACTGAGGTTTGAAGACCTGCAGTACCTAATACAGGGCCACACTGTTAGTACATTTTGGGACTGAGACCTGCATATGATGGACTTCTGATTCCATATTCCATGTGTCTGCTATTTACCATGCCAATGTCAAAAAAAATTTTTTTTTCCATTTTGGAGGATTAATATGTTTAGTTTTTTTTAATGGAAAATTTCAAACATACACAAAAGTAGAGAGAACAGTATAATGAACTCCTGTGTGCCTATCACCCAGCTTCATCAATGATAAATTCACAGCTAATCTAGTCTCATCTGTACTCTACCTACCTGTACTCTACCTATCCCTGATTATTAGAAGCAAATCCTCCAAATCACATCATGATTCTTTTACATTTAAGGCTCAGCTGATGTTTTAAAGAAGAACTCAAAATCAGTTGTATTCCTTACAAATGGAATATTTTCTATCTTTAGCTTTAACTGAAAAACTGAGGAGGATGTATGCTGCCTCGCAGAGCACTTCTTTTCTTACAGAGATGTGAGAAAGTGAACAGCAAAGCAACTGACCCCTTTCTCAGAATTTCCTGGGAATTTCGTTTTTTCAAGCTACCTCTGGTACATGAAAAATGATATATATTTCTTTTGTTCTTCTGACTCTCATTCTGTATGTTTCCTTTTTCCAAGCTGGAATGATGACAGTCCGTTTACTGTACCTGAGGTGCTTGTAGCTTTCCTAAAGGTGGTTTTAATAGAATGCCTTGTATTTACGTTATTCTACTGTGTTTGAATGTGTATGGAATATGCAGGGCAATTTTACTGGCTAAAGGAAAACTGTTTTTCTTTCTGTACTCAGAGGGAAAAATATATTCCTATATTTAACAAGCTTTTCCTAAAATTGCAAAAGGATTTCTTTCGCTAAGGGCACGATCATTACAAAATCATTTATTCTTTTTTTTTCCACAATCATTTATTCTTACATTGCTTAGGAGAAAAATTCTATTTAGAATTTTAAAGTTAATAACTGAAAGACACTGAAAAGTCTTTGCTTTCACCTCAAATCCTGTAAGTTGTCTTTTTATTCTGAATTTGTACCTAAAGTAACATTATTTTATGTTACCTGGGGTGAGACAGGACTGTGGGTGAATAAGGACTGATCGATTATATCCAGAGGCCTTACTTCAGATTTAGAGAGAAGGATATACTTTGTTACAGACACCCAAAAGAGAGGTTTAAATTGTCCTGATTCTTTAATTATTCAGAATTTGACAGCTTTGCAGACTCATTCATTCATTTGATCAACATCTACTGTGCCCAGGTTCTGTGTGAGATTCTGAGGATGCAGATGATGGACAAGACAGATGTGGTCCTTTCCCCTAGGTGGTATTTCTCCATATAAATTAGAAGGATTTCTACAAATAAATATTGCAATACTTGATTCCTGAAAATTGTCACATATGCTCAAAAACACTGAAAGGCCTTCTTAAAAGGGGCTCATTTTAAATGCCTTAGCAAATAAATAACTGTAACTAGGATCTGAGAGGACTGTATGTGGCCTGTAACCAAATCCATACAGTGTTCCAGATAGAATGTATGCCACTGATAAGCCTGCGCCTGTGGGAATAGGAAGGGCCTCTACTAGTTAACTGGATAGTTTCCTGGTTAAGAAAAGATGAATAAGGGACTTCACTGGTGGTCCAGCGGGTAAGACTCCGTGCTCCCAGTGCAGGGTGCCAGGGTTCCATCCCTGGTCGGGGAACTAGATCCCACATGCATGCCACAGCTAAGAATTCACATGCCGCAACTAAGAGTCCGCATGCCACAACTGAAAAAAAAGAGATGAATGACACTAACCCTCTAACATTTTCTGGAGGTAAGAACTATAATGGTTATAAATATGTTTTTGTTGGAGCAATGTAATTTTATTTCTTGTACTTTCTAATATAAGTACCTCCTCCCTCAGCCGGCGCCTTTCATCATAAAACCTGCCAACTGGCTTTAATTATTGCCAGTTTTTCTGTCCCTTCCCCAGAGTGAGGATCCGTTTTCAGTGGGAGTCTGCAGGAACTTGTGGCAAATCTCTGTCCTGGCAGTGTCTTAGCAATTGGAACACGCCCTTTAGCTGGTGAGGCACCTGGATCATACACAAAAGTGAAGTCAAAGCAGATTGCTGCACACACACACAGTCACACGAGTGTCCTAGCTGAGACAAAAACTGCACCTGACAAAATGCAAATCACAAAAGGGAGGGTAGAAGAAAAAGGGGAAATTGGATTCTGTGCTTAATTTTCTACAATTACTCCATTGTAATGTGAATGATGAACTAGATAAAGAGAGGTCTAAAATTAAAACAAGAACCAGGTGGAGATTTAAGATAAACCTCTATTCCCAGAAACATCAGAGACACCCTGGGTTGCTGGCCTGATGCTCGTGGCCTATCTGCTGCCAGCAGTTCCAACAATTTACTCTTGCTAACTGCTTCATGCGTCCATTCTTTGTCTTTGAAATGCTCCTCTTCCAGCATTGCACTGGAGACAGAACACAGCTTAGGAGTCGAAAGTACTGCCTCAGATGTTTGTTTGCAACTTATGCCTTCTCCTGCTTCAACATGTATGGAATCTAGGAAAACTCACTCTTCTTGGATATAGCATTTTACCCCATCTGTTTCTGAAGGTCATTTCCAGGATCAATTCCTCAGTCGATGAGGTGTCTTTTTTCCCCCAAAGATTTTAATTGCACTTTGTTTTGGTAGTATGTGGTAGTAATGCAATCGAAGAATTGAGAATGTAGAAGGTGTGAATCCCATTGGTGAGTAATCTGCTGACAGGGTGGGAGGATGAATCAAATTCAAATTCTGTTGTGCTACTAGATACTACTATACTTCAACGATCAACCTAGGCATACCAGGGGTAACTCACCGAACTGACCCAACCCATTAGCTCAGTATAATAGACAAGTTTGGGTCATGCAAAGTTAAAAAAGAAGAGACCGTTTTTCTTCTTATATCATATGTGGAGACATAAGGTGAAATGAAACATTTAAAATGTATATTTTTCAAGGTGAAGGAAAGATTGTTTTAAAGTATTTGTTTTCCGTTTACAAAATACATAAAACTCACCAATTATTCCATCCGTCAGAGAGTAGATCTCTGTTATTATTTTGTTGTCTTTGATTCAAGAAAATTTCTATGCAGCGGAGTGGAAATGATATTATATGTACAATTTTATATCCTGCTTTTAAAAATTTACACTTAAATATAAGGATTTTCAGTGGAAAACATTTTAACTGTGCTTCATCTCCAAAGAAAGATATGACAGGCACTGGATATGCCTCGGATGTAGCAGAGCTCAAACCTTGTTATTGGGAGAGCTTACTAATAAGCATGGAAGACCACCGAACTCCATCCCTCTCATTCCCTCCTGCACAGCACAGCAAAGAATGTCATGTGGAGAGAGTTAAGGAGCCCTTCAAATGCATCAATACTTTGAAAGGCATAATTAAATTATGCTCCTCTAGGTTAAATGGAATCTGTTGCTTGGATTTTTTTTTTTTTTTTACTTTACTTTCTTGAACGATAAAAGTTGGCAGGGAGTTAGCAGTTACTAATCTGTTCTCTCACCTGATGAGAAAATCTCTCTGTATCTGCTAGACCTGGAGTATCTTTTGGTGAACTATAAAAAGATGCCTCTTCCTCTGCGGGACCGATGCCAGGATGCATGATACAGCTACTGCAGCACTGGCTGGATTTCAGCCTTACTTGCCCCCTTGGCCAGGTGCCCTGTGTACCAACCAACCTATACAACTATACAGCCCTGATCTCAGGGTGATGGCTTTCTACTCTCCACTTGAGTGATAGAGAGCTCATCAGCTCACATACATACTCCACTGCACCTCTGAGTACTGTTAACTGCGGCAAGTTCTTTTTGACAATGAGAAGAAATGTCTTCCTGTAAGTTCAACCCACTGATCCTAGCTCTGCTTCTGAAAGAAATGAAATATCCTCTACTCAGGCTTCCACAAGATTCCCCTTCAGATACTTGACACTGTACTATACCATGTCTTCCACGTCTTCCCTTCCCCAAGCTAAATACCTAATTCTTACAACTGGATCTTCACAGGACTTATTTCTAGATCTTGGTCAATATCCTGTGTTATTCTCTGGTTTGCTAATGTTCGTTAACTCAGAAGATCATACTGAACATGATAGTCCAAGTATATTAGAGCTTTATGAGATAGTAAAGCTATTAAATCTTTTGTTTAAAATAAATTTACTTATTTATTTTTGGCTGCGTTGGGTCTTCGTGGCTGCGTGAGGGCTTTCTCCAGTTGCACTGAGTGGGGGCTACTCTTTCGTTGCGGTGCATGGGCTTCTCACTGCGGTGGCTTCTAGTTGCAGAGCAAGGGCTCTAGGCACGCGGGCTTCAGTAGTTGTGGCACGTCGGCTCAGTAGTTGTGGCTCGCGGGCTCTAGAGTGTAGGCTCAGTAGTTGTTGCGCACGGGCTTAGTTGCTTCGCGGCATGTGGGATCTTCCCGGACCAGGGATCGAACCCGTGTCTCCTGCATTGGCAGGCAGATTCTTAACCACCAGGGAAGCCTCAAAGCTATTAAATCTTCATCTGAACATTATAGTTCCCTTAAAAAAAACCTAAGCCAGTATTTGGTTTAAGAGAAACTTACATTGTTCAATTTGTGGATATCTAGAACCCCATTTCAAGCATTCCTTTACTAAGCTAGACCTCCACTATCTTCTACTTGTGCAATCAATTGCTAGAACTAAATGTGAGACTTATTATGCTAGTACCTTTCTTTTTGTTGATGTTAGCCCACGGTTTCAGTATGTTAGGGTCCTGTTAAAACATATCAAATTAACTTCTTGGGAAGTCACTCCACAGCTAAGCCAGGGAAAGGTCATAGCTATGGTGAATTGACTTTGAACAAGGTACTTCACCAAGTTGGAGAGTCATCTTTTAGGTGAGTTTGATTTACAGCCATTTGAACAACCATTTCTGAAAGGTGTTGCTTAATAGATCAAATAATTCTAGAAGGGAGCTCTGTGTCTTAATCTCGTCTTTTTCAGTAGTCCCTTCACTTAGATAACAACAGAAGGCACCAGCTTGATCTGCAAGCGCTTTATGGGAGAGACCATAATTCCCAGGACACCTAATACACAACTAGGCACATAATCAATTTTTGATAATTCTTGCCAAGTCTTGAACTTGAACTGTGGAGGAGACTGGGGCCAACAACAATCAGTAGCATGATGAAAATGAGACACTCCTCCAATTACTGATGCTGTCTAATAGTAGTACGTACCCCTCCAGCTTCAGAGCCCTTAGCCTTATGCTTAAATTTGGGCCTTTTCTTTCTCTGGGCTAAACACTCCCCCTCCTCACCCTTCATTTGTTCATCAGTTTGTCCATTTACTTATCGGACACTTCACTGTTTATTCATTTATTCATCAGATACTTAATCAGTGCCTGCCACATGCCTTATACAGTGCTAGACACAACACGGTACAATACAATGGTGAGCAAGATAGATCTGTGGTCTACTGGGAGAAGACAGACAAATAAAGAGGCACGTTCAATGCAGTGTGATAAGTGGAACAGTAAGGGCATATGTTACGGTGCTATGAAAGCACATAAGAGGGTCCCCTAGCTGAAATGGGAGATAAGGAGATAAGCTTTCCCATAGGAAATAAAATCTAAGATGAGTCCTTAAGGATGCGTGGGAGGTGGCCAAATGAAAAGGGTCATGGAAAACATTTTAGGAAGAGAACAGCATGAGCAAGGGTCTGGGAGCACAGAAATCTCTGACTGCCAACTTCTTTCAATATTTCTTTTTGGGTTCCAGTCGTCTAGAAATCACATGTTGCAGGTATTCATTTAATTCCCTAGATCTACTCTTCCTGACCAAGTTTCTATAAGACTGCTTGCTTTTTGTGCCTTAGAATGCCTTTACCTTCCCTTTTCTTTTTCTGAGAAAGCACTGGAGTTAGTTAACTTTTAGGGGAAGGACCATGCTGTCTTCACCCTGATAGTGTAGATTCTTGACACACTGCTCGGCATACAGTAGGTACTCAACAAATGTTTGAAGTATTGAAAAGCAAAACGTAATTATTTACAAACTTTAATATCATAAAGAATATTCTGTAAGACATAACCAGATCCACGTAGGACTCTGACCTAGAAATCACAGAAAGCCTCTTTTATAACCAACAGAAATCAAACTTTTTAATTAAAATCAATCAACAGGGACTTCCCTGGTGGTCCAGTGGTTAGGACTCTGTCTCTCCACTGCAGGGGGCACGGGTGCAATCCCCGGCTGGGAGAACTAAGATGCCATGTGGCACGGCCCAAAAAATAATAATTAATTAAAAAAAGAAACATGGATCATCAATAAAGTCAATCACCAAATTTTTCTTGAGAAATTGTTATCTGCAGATCCCTTTTGCTGCTCAAAGCAAGTTCACAGAACAATGACTGAGGCTCTTGTGCTTTCTGACAACCCTCTCCCAGAGTTGCTGAGCAATCTGCCAAGGTGCCTGCTGCCTCAAAGGTGAGAACCCCAGGCTGCCCAAGTTCTGCCCAGTGATGCGGAATTGTCTCTCTCTTTTAATATGCTCAGTTGGAACAGAATCGCAGAATGTCCAGCGCAGTGAACCATGAGGAATGAGCAGATTAGCTGAGCAAAGAGATAAACTAGGCATTGCCCAAGGGACGCTGACAAGTTAAGTGACCTCCTGCTTCGCTTTCAAATCAGAGTTCTCAAAAGTTATCTAAGCTAGAGCATCCAGGGCACATGAGAAAGACTGGAACTTCCTACTGGCAGAAAATAGGAGAGGATAAAGTTAATAAGAAATGAAAAGATGTAAAGAGGTATTTGCCCCAAAGTCTAAATTACTATATCAGAATTCAAGAGCTAAACAACAACAAAAAATTCAACTATCAATAAAAACAAAAGATAGATGAAAAACAGGAGACCCTAAGAACACCCAAATGGAGACGTTCTTGCTAAATAAAGTGTAGGGTCAACATGAATGCAATACAGGGAAGAGGAAACCTGAGGGCCAATAATCACTCAAAAGATGCTTGATCTCAGTGGTGATCAGGGACCTCCACTAAAACCTCAATGAGATAACATTTCACATGCAAGTGATTAGCAATTTTTAAAACTCTAACAATTACACTGAAAATTACAAAACATTGCTGAGAGAAATGAAAGAAAACCTAAACAAATGCAGGGATATATTGTGTTCAGGGATTTCAAGACTCAGTATTGTTAAGATACCCATTCTCTCCAAACACATCTATGGATCCGGTGTAATTACTGTCAAAATCTCAGCAGGCTTCTTTTTTTGAAGAATAACAAACCAATTCTAAAATTCACGTGGCAATACAAAGGACCTAAAATAGGCAAAACAATATCGCAAAAGAAGAACAAACTTGGAGGACTAATACTGCCTAATTTCAAAATGTATTTATAAAGCTACAGTAATCAGGACAGTGTAGTCCTGACAGAAAGAAAAAAAAGATCAACACAACAGAATGAAGAGCCCAGAAACAGACGTACACGTTTTTCCTAGGTTGCTTGCTCTAGGCTAGCATCCTCTTGATTCATATACTGTTTGTTCATCACACTCTTTGGAGGAAGAAAGCTAATTGTGACTTAAGCCCTGTGTAGCTGAAAGAAAATGGTCCTCCTGGCATTGGATATGTGATTAGTTTTACTACGTGTAATTTGTGATTGGGTTGTACAGTGCTGTGGGCCTGTAATGATAAGGCTGATGAACAGGTACCTTCTTATGAGTGCCCACAATCTTGCCAGTCAGCAAGGAGCATCTTTTCCTCACCAGGAATCAACTGAGAGAATCCTGGGAGCATGGAAGGGATGGTTTTGGTCTTTTTAGCCATGGCTGTGAGCACCCCTGGCCTTTCCTCATCTCTGTGGATTGACATCATAGACAAATACCTCCATCTTAAGCATTCTTCCATGTCGGCTTCCAGGATACTATTCTGTCTGATGTGTCTCCTGTTTTATATTTTAGGCTCTTTCTCTTTTCCATCCTTTAAATGTTGGTGTTCCCCATGGCTTCTTCTTCTAATCTCTTTCCTTATTCTATGAAGTCTGAGATTTCACATCCACTTCTATAGCTTCAATTGTCCCTGCAAAGAGATGACTCATCTCCCTCCTGAACTCCAATTTAGTTAATACCACCTCGGCAATGTTTTCCTCATACTACACATTCTTTAAAAAGAAAATTAAAAATTTTTTCATTATAAAAGTAAAACACATTTACTGTTAAAGGATTAATAAAGAAAATAAAAAGTGTCCACAATTCCCACACATTTCTTTTTATTTTCCTATATCCTCATACATTCTTTTCCAACTCAAAACATTTAAATCATTTTTTCCTTTCTCCTCCTCTCACTCTTCATTCAACTTGTAAATACAAAAATGATCTAAATTATAGCTAATAAGATCTAGTTATATACTGGTTTCAATGAACATGAAAGCAACATGACTTGCAGCAACGATAGATAAAAAATTAGTGAGTCATGTATACAGCTCCTGAAAATGTCCAAAAGCCTACTTCAAAATCACTGTAAAACTTTCCATCCACTTCCATATTAGCAGACGTCCCTGGTGGCGCAGTGGTTAAGAATCCACCTGCCAATGCAGGAGACATGGGTTCGAGCCCTGGTCCGGGAATATCTCACATGCCGTGGAACAACTAAGCCCGTGTGCCACAACTACTGAACCTGTGCTCTAGAGCCCGCAAGCCACAACTACTGAGCCTGCACGCCTAGAACCCATTCTCCACAACAAGAGAAGCCACCGCAATGAGAAGCCCGTGCACCGCAATGAAGAGTAGCCCCTGCTCGCCGCAACTAGAGAAAGCCCGCATGCAGCAATGAAGACCTAACGCAGCCAAAACTAAATGAATAAAATATAGAAATATATTTTAAAAAACTTCCGTATTAGCCTCTGATAATGTGATTTTCATTAGGTACCTCATTCAAAATTTTCAATAAGTGTATTATTCAATATTGGGTTTCATTTTTACAACCTGTACTGTACTACTTGTATTTCTGCTGTTTTTTATCACAAAAGTACAGTTCATCAGTTGTCCCATGAGTTCAATGATATTTTGTGGGCTAACCTAAAAATTACATCACCACTTACAATGTTATGTCTCTGGAGAAATATATTGTAGGTTTCTATGAACCAATTTAGAATAAAGTTTTGGAATACAATCTATGTGCAAATTGGAAAAGTTCCTGCACTTTTGAAGGGCTGTGGAAAATGATGCTATTTATTATTACATCTAATTTCATTTAAAAACTTTTATGTGGTTCCAACTGAAGTTTTAGGGACTATCCTTTATATCATTAGCCCTATATCCAAACTACTCATTTGGTCATATTTATTTCTTCTGTATAATTTATATTGATAATCTCCCTTTGAGATGGGGTATGGGAATGTTTGCAATGATCACATCCTGATTCCTAATTCTATCTTTCATCTACCGTTTACTCTTTCTATAATATTTATGCTTTCTAGAATTCAGAGTCTAAGCAAATTGAGAGCTGGTAGGATGCGACACTATCTCCTTTCCCTTCTCTCCTTTTACTCTCACATTGCTACACTAATACAGCTGAGGATGTATTTCCTTGTCCCTTAAGATTTTCTTCTTCAGGGCTGTCCCTTTTCTTTCTCTTCTTTTCCTTTTTGAAGACAGTCAGTCATACCTACTGGGGATGCCCTTTACATGCCCATACAAACAAGGCAAGCAAATTGCTTAGGCTATTCTCCATGAATTTCAAAAGTGAGGGTAACACATTTTAGTCCACAAATGCCTTTACTACAATGGGAAAGATAAGTGGACTTAAGGTATACCTTCTTTTATACACAGATTTTCCCTAAAAAATTGTAAGTTAATTAGAAATTAAATAAATACTTTAAAATGCATTAAGAAAAATGGACATGACTAAAATAGTGTCTAGGAATGCACATTTGGGTGATAAAATGATAAAAATGCAAGGAAAAGTGATTTCTATAGAAGTCAGAACAGTAGTTACTAATCAGGAAAGGAAAGGGCTATGACTGAGTTGGGGCATACAGA
The DNA here is from genome assembly GCF_949987515.2 of Delphinus delphis. Taxonomy (NCBI): domain Eukaryota; kingdom Metazoa; phylum Chordata; class Mammalia; order Artiodactyla; family Delphinidae; genus Delphinus; species Delphinus delphis. The sequence goes on from NC_082684.1 coordinate 87,461,312, forward strand.
TGGGACTATCAAACGGGTGGCAAAGTTCTTTTTCATGACCTTCATGACTGTTTTAGCCAGTTCAGGCTGCTCTAATAAATTACTGGCGTAAACAACAAACATATATTTCTCACAGTTGTGGAGGCTGCGAAATCCAAGATCAGGGTACCAGGTGACAGCCCTCTTACTGGTTTACGGATGGTCATCTTGCTGTGTCCTCACATGGCAGAGACAGGTGATTTCTCTGTGTCACTTCTTATAAGGGCCCTAATCCCATTCATGAGGGCCCTAGCCTCATGGTCCAATTACCTCCCAAGGGCCCCAACTCCAAATACCATCATATTGGGGATGGGGGTTTCAACCTATGAATTTGGGAGGAGAAACAAACATTCAGTCCAAAGCGGTGGTGTTCACCTTATAATAATGTATTAAGCCATACATTTGGTTTACATGGTCTTCCATGTCTGTGTTTTATTTTATAATAAAAAGGGGGCTTCCCTGGTGGCACAGTGGTTGAGAGCCCGCCTGCCGATGCAGGGGACACAGGTTCGTGCCCCGGTCCGGGAAGATCCCACATGCCGCGGAGCGGCTGGGCCCGTGAGCCATGGCCGCTGGGCCTGCGCGTCCGGAGCCTGTGCTCTGCAACGGGAGAGGCCACAACAGTGAGAGGCCCGCATACCAAAAAAAAAAAAAAAAAAAAAATATATATATATATATATATATATAAAAAAAATATATATATATATATATATATATATATAATAAAAAGGTTTTAAAAACTACACCAGGAAGTTTGTTTTTTAGATGAAACATGGGCCAACTTAAAAAAAAAAGCCTTTAAAACAAAAAGTTCTTTAGCCCTCACTATTGAATAAACATAGTTTTTACATGTGAAGTTTGCTTAAAGGAATATGGAACTGTATTGGCAAAGTACTGTTCCCTAAATTGGCAGTACAATTCCCTGTATTGGCAAAGTACTGTTCCCTAAATAAATAAGCCTGTACTTTTGATGGCAACACATTCTATTTCTGGCACTGTAGAAACTGCTTACACAAAGGGTTCAATTTGCTTCCCATGGCATGTTCATGCAGCTTCTATAATCCTGGACTTTTATAGGTATATACTGACCCATAATGATTTGGATTCCATTCCCAGGAGAAGGGATAGACGCTAAAGTCAAGGGACTGGGACTTAAACTCAGCCTTCCATGGCTTAAAAGAGGCAACCTCCTTCCAGATTCAAAATAGTTCACTCCACATGGATTGGGGCAGGGGTCAGGGGAGGAGACAGCAAATCTGGAAACATCACCACCATTACTGACCAGAAAGAAACCTAGGTGGTGATACACAAAACTGTCGGGTGATTTCTTTCTCTCCAGTCCTAAAAGTCCAAATGGATTTCCATGAGGCATTAGTGCAGATGCTCTGAATATTTTTGTATATTTTCTGTTTCATTAAGAATTTCTGGAGTGATCTCTGCTTACTTTTACCCACTGTTTTCCACAAATGTTAGGTAAGCCTGGAAAGTACCCCAGAATGATAAAATAGTGAGAGAAGGCAGAATATTTCTTATTCAACAACAACAACACAGGTGTTGGGCAATGATGTGAAAATCAAGACTTGAAGGACAAAACCAATCTCCAATTGGATAACAGAGTATTTAGTATTTAGGGTAAGGCAACCAGGAAATAACAGATTATGATTGAACTCCAAGCCCAATGCACTGCCCAGAATCGCCGATGTTCCATTTGAATTCCTTCAGTTGCCACTTTGAAATACTAGTCTATAAATTATTTGGTTATAAACATGATTTCCCAAGAAACTTGTTTATTCTTTTTATGTAGTATTATATTGCTTTTAATAAGGTATTTAGGCCCTACAAAGTATGTTTCCCCCCAAATCAAAGCTAATTCACTACACTTAGCAGTTAAGTGCTTCTCTGAGTCAATAAAACCTACCTCTGCTTAACAATAACTAGAATCTCAACTATCTCAGTTCCTGTAACAGAGAGCTCTCCCTTCCACTTGTGTAGAACTCCTTCAGAAAGTGGACAATGCTGGCTGGGTGTAAGTCGTCCAATCTTTAGATTATTCTTATTAGAAAAACAAATGCACCTCTCTTTAGGAAGAGTTAGTATTAGTGAAAATAACTCATTATCTCTAACACGATATCCCCCATTAAGTCTTTACCATTTCCCTATTCACTTCCTAATGTCTTTTCTGCCACCACTGAAGTTGTTTTGGTCCCTTAAGATCAGAGCCAAGGAAGCACTCAATTAGAACCTGGCCCTGGCTGTCTCTCAATACTCCCTGGTTTATGGTGTTCTACTTTGACACCCCATCTGGTCTCTTGATCATTTTCCCCCTTACATGTGAAATGAAGTAATCACTGAAAACATAAACACCTAAACCATATATCAGAAATCAGAGTCTTCTTGATATTAAGACTGGTTCCCAGTTGGAAGCATCCTAGGAGAATGAAGATATATGCTATTTTATTTTTTAAAATTTGTTTGTTTGTTTGTTTTATTTATTTATGGCTGCATTGGGTCTTTGATGCTGCGTGCGGGCTTTCTCTAGCTGCGGCAAGCGGGGGCTCCTCTTTGTTGCGGTGAGCGGGCTTCTCATTGCAGTGGCTTCTCTTGTTGTGGAGCACGGGCTCTAGGCAAGCAGGCTTCAGTAGTTGTGGCACGTGGGCTCAGTAGCTGTGGCTTGCAGGCTCTAGAGCGCAGGCACCGTAGTTGTGGTGCACGCATGGGCTTAGCTGCTTCGTGGCATGTAAGATCTTCCCGCACCAAGGATCAAACCTGTGTCCCCTGCATTAGCAGGCGGATTCTTAACCACTGCGCCACCAGGGAAGCCCAATACATGCTATTTTAATGGAGGAAAGGGTTTCAGTAAAGTTAGGGCTGGAGTTGACCCTGGCCAACCATAGTTGTGGATGGTGCTCATTTCATGTATTCATTATATACTATATGTAAGAGGCATTAATTAATTTATTCATTCAAAAACATTTATTCACGACCTACCCTGCCAGGTACTATGCTTGTGGCTGCAGATAGAATATAATAAGCAAAATGGTATAACCTCCGCTGTCTTTGAATTTACAATAATAATCCACAAGTCTACAAATCCTCAAATCTACTATGTAAGTTTCCTAATGGAAAACTACAGGGACAACAGGATAGAAATAATGAAGAAGATCTGCCTTAGCCTGGGGTTTAGGGAAGTCTTTGAGGAAATGCTCTAATATGAAGGAAGTATAGAAGATATCCAAGTGAAAGGGGAATGAGGAGAAGAGCCCTCCAGGTATAAAGAACAGATTTTCAAAGGCCATGAATCAAAAAGGAATGAGGTACTTTCAAGAAAATGGAAGACTATGGTTGAGCCCCGAGTGGGGCAGATGTGCGAAAGGAGATAGAGGTCAGTTGGTGCAGAGCTTTGGAGACAATGTTAAGGATCTGAGATATTATCCACAGAGCAAAAGAAAGCCACTGAAGAGTTTTTTAAGCAAAGGAGTGACAGGATCAGACTGTGAGTGATCAGAAAGTAACAAGATTATGAGAAGGAGTCTAGTTAGGAGGCTCTTTCAATGGCTCTGGCAAAAGATGAGAAGTGGATGGATTTGACAGTTCTTTAGGAAGTAAAATCGGTAGGGCTTGGTGAAAGAAGGACCATGAGGGGTGATGGATAGATGGAAGTTCCATTTATTGAGATAGGGCTTCCCTAAGAATACTTCTACAGGGGAATGGAGCTTCAAGATGGCGGAAGAGTAAGACGGAAGAGATCACCTTCCTCCCCACAAATACATCAAAAATACATCTGAACAACCACTACAGAACACCTACTGAACGCTGGCAGAAGAACTCAGACCTCCCAAAAGGTAAGAACCCCCCCCCCCCCACGTACCAGGGTAGGGCGAAAGAATAAACAGAGACAAAAGAATAGGGACTGGACCTGCACCAGTGGGAGGGAGCTGTGAAGGAGGAAAGGTTCCCACAAACTAGGAAGGCCCTTCACTGGCGGAGACCATTAGTGGTGGAGGGGGAAGCTTTGGAACTACGGAGGAGAGCGCAGCAACAGGGGTGCAGAGGGCAAGGCAGAGAGATTCCCGCACAGAGGATCGGTGCCGACCAGCACTCGCCAGCCCGAGAGGCTTGTCTGCTCACCCCCTGGGACGGGTGGGGGCTGGGAGCTGAGGCTCCGGCTTCGGTCGGATCCCAGGGAGAGGACTGGGGTTGGCGTCGTGAACACAACCTGAAGGGGGCGAGTGCACCACAGCTAGCCGGGAGGGAGTCGGGGAAAAATTCTGGAGCTGCCGAAGAGACAAGAGACTTTTTCTTGCCTCTTTGTTTCGTGGTGCGCAAGGAGAGGGGGTTAACAGCGTCACTTACAGGAGCTCCAGAGACGGGCGCGAGCGCGGCTATCAGCGTGCACCCCAGAGACGGGCATGAGATGCTAAGGCTGCTGCTGCAGCTACCAAGAAGCCTGTGTGCAAGCACAGATCACTATCCCCACCTCACCTCCCGGGAGCCTGTGCAGCCCGCCACAGCCAGGGTCCCGTGATCCAGGGACAACTTCCCCGAGAGAACACACGGTGAGCCTCAGGCTGGTGCAATGTTATGCTGGCCGCTGCCGTCGCAGGCTCGCCCCGCATCCGTACCCCTCCCGGCCTGAGTGAGCCAGAGCCCCCAAATCAGCTGCTCCTTTAACCCCGTCCTGTCTGAGTGAAGAACAGACGCCCTCAGGTGACCTACACGTAGAGGCGGGGCCAAATCCAAAGCTGAACCCCGGGAGCTGTGCGAACAAAGAAGAGAAAGGGAAATCTCTCCCAGCAGCCTCAGGAGCAGCGGATTAAATCTCCACAATCAACTTGATGTACCCTGCACCTGTGCAATACCTGAATAGACAACGAATCATCCCAAATTGAGGCAGTGGACTTTGGGAGCAACGATATATATATATATTTTCCCCTTCTTCTCTTATTGTGTGTATGTGTATGCTTCTGTATGTGATTTTGTCTGTATAGCTTTGCTTTTACCATTTGTCCTAGGGTTCTGTCTGTCCGTTGTGGTTTTTTTAGTATAGTTTTTAGCGCTTGTTATCATTGGTGGATTTGTTCTTTGGTTTGATTGCTCTCTTCTTTCTTTCTTTTTTTTTATTACCTTACAAATTTCTTTTATTTTTAATAATTATTTTAATAACTTTTTATTTTTTTCTCTTTCTTTTTTTCTCCTTTTATTCTGAGCCATGTGGATGACAGGGTCTTGGTGCTCCATTCAGGAATCAGTCCTGTGCCTCTGAGGTGGGAGAGCCAAGTTCACGACATTGGTCCACCAGAGACGTGCCAGAACCACCTACTATCAAATGGCGAAAATCCCCAAGAGATCTCCATCTAAATGCCAAGATCCAGCTCCTTTCAATGACCAGCAAGCTACAGTGCTGGACACCCAATGCCAAACAACTAGCAAATCAAGAACACAACCCCACCCATTAGCAGAGAGGTGGCCTAAAATCATAATAAGGTCAAAGACACCCCAAAACACACCACCAGACACGGACCTGCCCACCAGAAACACAAGATCCAGTCTTATCCACCAGAACAAAGGCACTAGTTCCCTCCACCAGGAAGCCTACACAACCCACTGAACCAACCTTAGCCACTGGGGGCAGACACCAAAAACAATGGGAACTATGAACCTGCAGCCTGCGAAAAGGGGAAACCAAACACAGTAAGTTAAGCAAAATGAGAAGACAGAGAAACACACAGCAGATGAAGAGGGTAAAAACCCACCAGACCTAACAAATGAAGAGAAAATAGGCAGTTTACCTGAAAAAGAATTCAGAATAATGATAGTAAAGATCCAAAATCTTGGATAGAATGGTGAAAATACAAGAACGTTTAACAAGGACCTAGAAGAACTAAAACTCAAACAAACAATGATGAACAACACAATAAATGAAATTCAAAATTCTCTAGAAGGAATCAATAGCAGAATAACTGAGGCAGAAGAACGGATAAGTGACCTGGAGATAAAATAGTGGAAATAACTACTGCACAGCAGATTAAAGAAAAAAGAATGAAAAGAATTGAGGACACTCTTAGAGACCTCTGGGACAACATTAAACACACCAACATTCAAATTATAGGGGTCCCAGAAGAAGAGAAAAAGAAAGGGACTGAGAAAATACTGGAAGAGATTATAGTAGAAAACTTCCTTAATATGGCAAAGGAAACAGTTAATCAAGTCCAGGAAGTGAAGAGATTCCCATAAAGGATAAATCCAAGGAGAAACATGTCAAGACACATATTAAACAAACTATCAAAAATTAAATAAAAAGAAAAAACATTAAAAGCAGCAAGGGAAAAACAACAAATAACATAAAAGGAAAGCCCCATAAGGTTAACAGCTGATCTTTCTTCAGAAACTCTGCAAGCCAGAAGGGAGTAGCAGGACATATTCAAAGCGATGAAAGGGAAAAACCTGCAACCAAGATTACTCTACCCAGCAAGGATCTCATTCAGATTAGACGGAGAAATTAAAACATTTACAGACAAGCGAAAGCTAAGAGAATTCAGCACCACCAAATCAGCTTTACAACAAATGCTAAAGGAACTTCTCTAGGCAGGAAACACAAGAGAAGGAAAAGACCTACAATAACAAACCCAAAAGAATTAAGAAAATGGTAATAGGAACATACATATCGATAATTACCTTAAATGTAAATGGATTACATGCTCCAACCAAATGACTTAGACTGGCTGAATGGATACAAAAACAAGACCTGTATATATGCTGTCTACAAGAGACCCATTTCAGACCTAGGGACACATACAGACTGAAAGTGAGGGGATGGAAAAAAATATTCCATGCAAATGGAAATCAAAAGAAAGCTGGAGTAGCAATTCTCATATCAGACAAAATAAACTTTAAAACAAAGACTATTATAAGAGACAAAGAAGGACAGGACATAATGATCAAGGGATCAATCCAAGAAGAAGATATAACAATTGTAAATATTTATGCACCCAACACAGGAGCACCTCAAAACATAAGGCAAATACTAACAGCCATAAAAGGGGAAATTGACAGTAACACAATCGTAGTAGGGGACTTTTAACACCCCACTTTCACCAATGGACAGATCATCCAAAATGAAGATAAATTAGGAAACACAAGCTTTAAATGATACATTAAACAAGATGGACTTAATTGATATTTATAGGACATTCCATCCAAAAACAACAGAATACACTTTCTTCTCAAGTGTTCATGGAGCATTCTCCAGGATAGGATAGATCATATCTTGGGTCATAAATCAAGCCTTGGTAAATTTAAGAAAATTGAAATCGTATCAAGTATCTTTTCCAACCACAACGCTATGAGACTAGATATCAATTACATATCTTAATAACCAAGAGATCACCAAAGAAATCAAAGAGGAAATCAAAAAATACCTAGAAACAAATGACAATGAAAACACGACGACCCAAAACCTATGGGATGCAGCAAAAGCAGTTCTAAAAGGGAAGTTTATGGCAATACAATCCTACCTTAAGAAACAAGAAACATCTCAAATAAACAATCTAACCTTACACCTAAAGCAATCAAACAAAGAAGAATGAAAAAACCCCAAAGTTAGCAGAAGGAAAGAAATCATAAAGATCAGATCAGAGATAAATAAAAAAGAAACAAAGGAAATAGCACAGATTAGTAAAACTAAAAGCTGGTTCTTTGAGAAGATAAACAAAATTGATAAAACATTAGCCAGACTCATCAAGAAAAAAAGGGAGAAGACTCAAATCAATAGAATTAGAAATGAAAAAGGAGAAGTAACAACTGACACTGCAGAAATACAAAGGATCATGAGAGATTACTACAAGCAACTATAGGCCAATAAAATGGACAACCTGGAAGAAATGGACAAATTCTTAGAAATGCACAACTGTCTGAGACTGAACCAGGAAGAAATAGAAAATATGAACAGACCAGTCACAAGCACTGAAATTGAAACGGTGATTAAAAATCTTCCAACAGGGCTTCCCTGGTGGCGCGGTGGTTGAGAGTCCGCCTGCCGATGCAGGGGACACAGGTTCGTGTCCCGGTCCGGGAGGATCCCGCATGCCACGGAGCGGCTGGGCCCGTGAGCCGTGGCCGCTGGTTCTGTGCGTCCGGGGCCTGTGCTCCACGGCGGGAGGGGCCGCAACAGTGAGGGGCCCGCGTACCGCAAAAAAAAAAAAAAAAAAAAAAAAAAAAATCTTCCAACAAACAAAAGCTGAGGACCAGATGGCTTCACAGGCCAATTCTATCAAACATTTAGAGAAGAGCTAAAACCTATCCTTCTCAATCTCTTCCAAAATATAGCAGAGGGAGGAACACACTCAAACTCATTCCACGAGGCTACCATCACCCTGATACCAAAACCAGACAAAGATGTCAGAAAGAAAGATAACTACAGGCCAATCGATATCACTGATGAACACAGATGCAACAATCCTCAACAAAATACTAGCAAACAGAATCCAACAGCACATTAAAAGGATCATACACTATGATCAAGTGGGGTTTATCCCAGGAATGCAAGGGTTCTTCAATATACGCAAATCATTCAGTGTGATACACCATATTAACAAATTGAAGGAGAAAAACCATATGCTCATCTCAACAGATGCAGAGAAAGCTCTCGGCAAAATTCAACACCCATTTATGATAAAAACCCTCCAGAAAGTAGGCATAGAGGGAACTTACCTCAACATAATAGAGGCCATATATGACAAACCCACAGCCAACATCGTCCTCAATGGTGAAATACTGAAACCATTTTCACTAAGATCAGGAACAAGACAAGGTTGCCCACTCTCACCACTATTATTCAACATTTTTGGGGGAAGTTTTAGCTACAGCAATCAGAGAAGAAAAAGAAATAAAAGGAATCCAAATCAGAAAAGAAGTAGAGCTGTCACTGTTTGCAGATGACATGATACTCTACATAGAGAATCCTAAAGATGCTACCAGAAAACTACCAGACCTAATCAATGAATTTGGTAAAGTAGCAGGATACAAAATTACTGCACAGAAATCTCTGGCATTCCTATACACTAATGATGAAAAATCTGAAAGAGAAATTAAGGAAACACTCCCATTCACCACTGCAACAAGAAGAATAAAATACCTAGGAATAAACCTACCTAAGGAGATAAAAGACCTGTATGCAGAAAATTACAAGACACTGATGAAAGAAATTAAAGATGATACAAACAGATGGAGAGATATACCATGTTCTTGGATTGGAAGAATCAACATTGTGAAAATGACTATACTACGCAAAGGAATCTGCTAATTCAATGCACTCCCTATCAAACTACCAATGGCATTTTTCACAGAAGTAGAACAAAAAATTTCATAATTTGTATGGAAACACAAACGACCCCGAATAGCCAAAGCAATCTTGAGAAAGGAAAATGGAGGTGGAGGAATCAGGCTCCCTGACGTCAGACTATACTACAAAACTACAGTAATCAAGACAGTATGGTACTGGCACAAAAACAGAAATATAGATCAATGGAACAGGATAGAAAGCCCAGAGATAAACCTACGCACATATGGTCACCTTATCTTTGAAAAAGGAGGCAAGAATATACAGTTGAGAAAAGACAGCCTCTTTAATAAGTGGTGCTGGGAAAACTGGACAGCTACATATAAAAGAATGAAATTAGAACACTCCCTAACATCATACACAAAAATAAACTTAAAATGGATTAAAGACCTAAATGTAAAGCCAGACACTATCAAACTCTTAGAGGAAAACATAGGCAGGACACTCTATGACATAAATCACAGCAAGATCCTTTTTGACCCACCTCCTAGAGAAATGGAAATAAAAACAAAAATGAACAAATGGGACCTAATGAAACTTAAAAGCTTTTGCACAGTAAAGGAAACCATAAACAAGACGAAAAGACAACCCTCACAATGGGAGAAAATATTTGCAAATGAAGCAACTGACAAAGGATTAATCTCCAAAATTTACAAGCAGCTCATGCAGCTCAATATCAAGAAAACAACCAACCCAATCCAAAAATGGGCAGAAGACCTAAATAGACATTTCTCCAAAGAAGATATACAGATTGCCAACAAACACATGAAAGAATGCTCAACATCAGTAATCATTAGAGAAATGCAAATTAAAACTACAATTAGATGTCATCTCATACCAGTCAGAATGGCCCTCATCAAACAATCTACAAACAATAAATGCTGGAGAGTGTGTGGAGAAAGGGAACTCTCTCGCACTGTTGGCGGGAACGTAAATTGATACAGCCACTATGGAGAACAGTATGGAGGTTCCTTAAAAAACTAAAAATAGAACTACCATACAACCCAGCAATCCCACTACTGGGCATATACCCTGAGAAAACCATAATTCAAAGAGTCACGTACTACAATGTTCATTGCAGCTTTACTTACAATATCCAGGACATGGAAGGAACCTAAGCAACCACTGACAGACGAATGGATAAAGAAGATGTGGCACATATATACAATGGAATATTACTCGCCATAAAAAGAAATGAAATTGAGTTATTTGTAGTGAGGTGGTTGGACCTAGAGTGTCATACAGAGTGAAGTAAGTCAGAAAGCGAAAAACAAATACCATATGCTAACACATATATATGGAATCTAAAAAAATATATATACTTCTACAGGGACTTCCCTGGTGGTGCAGTGGTTAAGAAACCACCTGCCAATGTAGGGGACACAGGTTCGATCCCTGGTCTGGGAAGATCCCACATGCCACAGAGCCACTAAGCCCGTGAGCCACAGCTACTGAGGCCACATGCCACAACTACTGAAGCCCGGGCGCCTACAGCCTGTGATCTGCAACAAGAGAAGTCACCGCAACGAGAAGCCTGTGCACCGCAACGAAGAGTAGCACCCACTCGCCACAACTAGAGAAAGCCCGCACGCAGCAACAAAGACCCATACAGCCAAAAAAAAAAAAAAAGAATTCTTCTACAGAGAGGGGGAAAAAGCATAGTTTCATTCTAAAGTTTATACAAGTCTTAAAGAATATCTATCTTCTACATTAATAGTAAGATTGTGTGAGCTCTTAGAATCATCTTGTATTCTGGAGAAGAAAGAAAAATATCTCATAGTAGTAGAAAAATTATCTTATAAGGATGTCAGAGAACTTTATAAAATGCCATATAATCTACCTCATTAAAGAAAGCATGGATGGGGGAAAGTGGCGGGGTGGTGGTGGTGCGATGAACTGGGAGACTGGGATTGACATATATACACTAAATATGTATAAAATGGATGACTAATAAGAACGTGCTGTATAAAAAAAATAAAATAAAATTCAAAAGTAAAAGAAAGCATGGATTCCAAGAATGTTAAAGTACTGAAGAAAAGGTTTTACTTATTGCAAAATTAAACACTTTCATGTAGAATGAAGCCAGGACACTACAGCCTTTAATTTAATTAATTTATTTTTTTCTCATGATGGTTTTTCTTTGGAGAAAATGAAAAAGAAGCACTGGAAGACCTTTAAACGTATCTTACTTTAAAGTTTCACTGGAAAGGCACCACTTCCAGGAAAACCCAGTAATATTATCCCTGGTCCTCACTAAATGTTATGAAGAAAGTCTTTGACAGATACCATTTTGAAACTCTTGAACTAGTGACCAGCTAAAAATACCAAATTGAGACTGAATTGGTCTCTGCTTAGGCAAGGTCAGGGACTAGAAAGTGATGGAAAACATCAGGTAACTAAATATAGTGTGCAGACTGCAGGACTACTGAGAACTATACAGGATTCACAGAATGGGGTGAAGACACCTGGTTCTATATACATACAGGGAACCTGCCAGCAGACTTTACTTTCTGTTCAGAGGACTCAGTTTTCATACTTCACTGGGGGAAAAATGGGACTTCAAGAACCCGACTAAGAAGTTCTTAAAGAACACTTTGATGTTTCACAAATTATACTGAAAAGCTTTTAGAGAAAAAATAGAAAATAAAAAGAAAATTATTACCTAAAATAGACTGCTGGTATAGTTCCCAGAGAACAGAAGGTAATGTTTCTTTGTTTATCAGGGCGTATGACTTGATGTTAAAAATTTTTATTAATTTATGCTAACCTTTACTTGGAAAGATAAAACTGAGCATTCACTTGCAAATTAAATTTCCCCCGCTTTCTTTTTCAAATCTTCTAGCTTTTTAAGATGATTGTTCCCTTCTCATTATCCTGGGATCGGATGCATCTATACATAATCAAAATAGGTGTTTTCTGTACATTTTGGTCTCAGTCTTCAGGGTGAGCCATAACTTAAACAAGTAATGGAACCTTTTCTGCACCTTCTCAGTAGGGCCTGTTAATGTTTTTAAAAGAGTATGCTACTATGAAAGGTCCTCACGGATAATTCTTCACGGTTCCAGTCTGTAGCCCAGATAGGAGTGTCTCAACTTCTTAAAAGAACTTTCTGGAAACTTGAGTCATGTAAAAGAATGTGGAAGGTAGGGTCTGCCACCTTAATAGCTTCAGCCTGCAATACTGACTAAGCTGGAAATGTCAGAATAAATCAGAGGTGGAACATACCAGGGATGTGGAGGAGATGACACTGCAGAACCGGTTCTTCCAAGAACTAAGCAATCCCAATGGCAGTCTATACAGGGAACCCACTCTCAGGGAAGCTGGGCGTGCTTTTAGAAGCTGAATGGTGTTTATTCATCAGTTCTGGTGAAGTTAGGAAAAGGTAAAAATGATTTAAAAGGGGGAAAATCAGCACCACCAAGGAATACTCAATGGGTTCAAATCTGTGATTTGCCTATAAAATCAATCCCAGAAACATTACCTTTGAGGTAAATACCCCTGCCTAGAATCAGCTGGCTAATGAAGAACATCCTTCCTAATGTCCTGTTCACATAAAGACTTTCTTCCTTTACCTCCTGACATTTTAAGCAGACTTATGTTAAAGTTCCTTTCATTGCTCTATTATCTGTAGGTTCTTGGTTCTGTCTGCAAGTGGGGTTTGTATTTTTTTTTTTCTCTGTGAGCTCATCTCCAGTGAGAGCTGCCTTTTGTGAGACTCCTTCTGGTGCCCTGAGTTGAAAAGTTATCTCAATGGAGAGGCTGTGAGCATGGCTGGGTTTTTTTGTTTATTGTCTTCAGTCCTTGGACCAGTTTACACATTAGGTTCCTTGGCTTGCGGCTTGTGCACTTTGCAAGTAGCCTAACTTTGGGACCCCGCACCAAGTGAGTAGTCCCTTACCAGAAACTGGACAGTTCCTTTCTGGCCCCTGGTTTTAGGCAAGGAGCCCAGGTCCATCTCCTAGCCACTCGCAGGGACCTACTATCTCAATTCCAGCCACACTGAATACTTTCCAAATTCTATCTTCTATTTAGTAGAAAAGTATTGATCTGACTTCTCCAGCTATAACAATGCAGTCTCATCTCTCTAAAAGTCTGTCGCAGCTACCAAAATTCACAATTGCCAAATCACTAGGATTTCATATTAAAAGAAGTCTGAGAATGTTTTTATGTGCAATATGATGCAGCCATAACCACACTGGCCTGGGAATCAGGAGACCTGAGCTCTAGTCAAGTCTAGCTCCAAACAAGCCGTGTGACTGTAGCCAAGTTTGTTGACCACTTGGGGTCTCAGGGGAGAAAACTAAGAATGTGGAATTGAAACAGAATGCTAATACCTCTTCCAGCTCTAAAATGCCATGATTCAGTGAAATACTATCTTTCATCCTCTGGGGCCTAGCAGGAGGCTGGGATGAGGGCAGCACATGCTTGAGAGAAGGTGGGAAAATTTATAAGGAAGTCCCTGGATTTCAGCTTCTAGGATTACGCAGCTCCTCCTCCTATAAAATGGCTACTAGACACATTAGCATTTCAAACACCGTTGCCTGTGACAGGGCAGCTCAGAGAGATTAGGAGGTAGACAAATTCCGTTTTTGTTTTTTTCATGCCAGGCTCAGTATGTAAACATTAACTGTTCATACACTCTATTCAGCGTTCCCACTCATTTTTCAGGAACTCATAAAACATATCAAAGGGATATATGCTTGACTCCTTAGTTCTTCTCTCAGACTTACAGACAGACTCATTTTCCCTTGTCAACAAACCTGAAGGCTAGAGTCTTCGTTTAGCTGTAAGAACGGCTGATGGAAATAGAGAAAGCTTCACAGAATAGGACATTCCCACCCCACCCAGCCTTCCTCCTCTCCTGTCAGGCAGTATCTGTAGTTACACAAACAGCCTCCAGAAACAAATGCTGTGTAGAACTCAAACAGATATCTAAGCACATCAGAGGCAGCAGCTTGGGCACCAGTGGGCAGACACAGAGCAGGCAGAGAGTAAGCACCAGAGCAGGACTGAATTGAGGCTCCCAGAGCTTCTCCAGGGCCCACAGCACCTATTACGTCAAAAATCTTTGCCTTAACCACTGTCCCATCCGCTACAGAGAACCTTAGTTAAGCATCTCTCCTCAAAAGTTAATGCACAGATACACTCATAACCAGAAAAAAAAAAAAAAAAGACTGCCATAGCAGAGCTTGAAGATGATAGTCACTGACTCTGACTGTGACCCAACTGATGGAAATTAGGTAGAAACAGTACTAGATTCAGAGTCTGGAAACATGGGTTCTAATCTGCACTCTGTCTGTAACTATGAGACCATGGCCAAGTCATCTGGCATCTTTGTGTCTTACTTTCCTCATTTATAAAATGAGTATGTTTGACAAAATGATCTCTAATGTATTTGTCAGTTCTAAAGTTCTATGAGTTTATGATAAGGTTACTAAGAACTAGGAAAACATAGTTTATATTACAGACCAAACCTAGCTAATTACAGGGGAGCATTCAAATATACAGATTCCCAGGCCCTTCACCAGTCCCTTACAGGGATTGGGAAGCTGTTTGTAAAGCTCCTTGGAAGAACCCGATGATGAACCATATCTGGGAACCACTGGCCTTAAGCTAACAGAACTGACTGAACTGTATGACCAAAATGATTACTCTGAATTGGCTGGGTCAACCTGGGAGGTAATAAGGAACTGACATTCTGTGAGGATAATTAGTATTTCACATTAATGAGTGGGGAAATATTTAATTTGCAAACGCTAATAAACTTGGGAGGGGAATCAGTATTCTAAAAAACTTTAGAGACTGAAGGAGTGCTCTCTAGTGGAAACCAAAAGTATAAAATCAAAGAGGAAAGACCTAATATATCAATAGTACCCCTGGCGAAGAAAGAAATGTTACTAAGATGAAGTTGGCAAGGTTGTATGTCAGAAAAAGACCTAAGTGTTATTAGAGTGGATAACAAACTGACCCAGGAACCAGAACATTAGCACCTGGGGGTAGATGTAGGAATTGAATAAGGCCATTCTCATTTTGTGTGGTTGTAAAATGCAAGAATTTCAGTTATAATAGTTTAGCTAAATAACACAAGTGCTCCAAGAACAGGGTTTAAATTTCAGCTGCCATGGAATAGTAGCATAAGGTACTCATTTCACTGCTAGCTCTTCAGTTCACAAATCACAACATAAAAAACAAATGTGCATCATGATCAGTGACAAATCACATCTCTTCTTTCAAAGTCTGTTGGTGATTGGTCACTGTGGGCCTGTGAGTCAAGTTCACACACAAACAACAAAGTGTCCGGTGGGGTTGTCTCCTTGTCTGCCAGTGATGAACCTGATAATGGGAAAACAGAATTGGCCAACAAAGACGAATGTGCAGCAAAGAATAAAAAAGTGATAATGCTGGAATGTGTACAGTGTTATAGAAGAAAGAGCTAAGTGTGGGATTGTTGACACTGCTACCATTCGAGAGACTAGATATGCACCAAAGGAACTGAGGGAAGGCAAACTAATCAACGTAAATGAGGAAAGTGGTTGTGATGAAAAGTAGAAGATGTCCCAGAGGAAGTGAAGCTGGCAAAAAACTTCACATTAAAGGAACTCTTGGAGCTATTTCATGACATTGATAGCACAAGGGAAAAAATGTTTGAAGCTGATCCAAACTTAGGAAGGAGTCTAACAAATTGCCAAGGCATGGAAAGCACGTGTGCCCAGTATGGTAAGTTACACAACAAGAAGGCAAGCACCATTCGAACTACTCCGGATAAGTTTTTACAAAGAAATAAAACACTTAAATTCTTAATGTTTTAAATTACAGTATACTAATATTAGTTTGTGTTTTTTATTTCTCTATACATTTATAACCAACAGGAACAGTGTTTTAAAGGTTTTGACACACATTCATGTATCGTAATTTTCCCACTGATTATTAAGACCACACTGTACAGTCTCAGCCTGCATGAGACTGTACACTACTGTGCAAAGCAAAAACCTCTGGTATTTAGGAATCATGAGGTGATTTTCTCATTATACTAAGTACTTGTCAGATATTCCTACAATACTGGATCCAGTTGAGATATTACAACCGAAGACTGACATGAAGAACTTGAAGGAGAAGATGAAAGTAGTAATAATTAAGAGACTAAAAAAATAGGCTATAGTAAAATATGTAAGGAAACAGATTTCTGTCACTGAAAAGAAGGTTGAAGTGGTAATTTAACTATGGCGGATCTTCAGGGACTTTCATATAAGGGATACTGACTAGTCATTATACCTCTCCACTAAAGAATGAACAAATAAAAACTAATTTTAACTGCAATATGACTGATTTGGGCTCAATGAAGAATGAACTTACAGTGAAAAAGGTACTATATATCAGAACATGTTCCAAAGGGAGCCGTTTAATTTTCTTTCTGGAAGGCCTAAAACGTAGAATCAGTTCTTATCCACCTGGAATGGTTTAAGTTTTGAAGACAGGCAATGGAAGATGGTCTGTATGACCTTTTAAGGTCTCTGCCAGGGCTAAGATGCTATGATTTGTACCACTGTGGGACTTTATCTTACCCTAAGCTGCCAATTATTTCTGAGCACTGTACTTAAATTGTTCTTTGCTTTGTACATTCAGCTCTCTTTGTCCCAGATCCTCTCTAGTTAAAGGGCGTTAGATTATGAAGCGGAACTCTGATGGGAAAGCAAAGCTGTAGAACAATCCTGTTTTCCATGAGGCTCTATGGTGGGGACTGCAGTAGCTTTGATGTATGCAGCTCCCACAGCATCAGTGTATCCATACAAATGAGCCCTGAGTGCCTGGGACAGGTCCTTGCTGCTGCTGCCACTGCTGCATTCTCTACACTCAGACCAGCACTGCTTCAGAGCCCTGGCTTGGGTTTGAAGCATAGATATTCACAAAAACCTATTGCCAAACCAGGCTTATAAACACCCTCCCAGGACAAAACATTCACAGTAAGGACAAAAATGGACCTTTGGAGCTCTCTTCAGTACTGACAATTCTTGAACTATAATCCAGACAATTGTTGCCACAAGAAACACACAATCTCTTCACCTTTAAGAATGATCGGGGCGACCAAGTGAGGAAATACTTGATATTTTTAAACAGGACATTGAACTGTTCTCCATTCTCCCATTCTCTGATCTCCATTTATCTATTAGCTGTGCTAAACTTGAGATCTACTCCAATATTCTTCAGGGGATGGCTCGATAATGAAATCTCTAATACACTATAATGTCCTAGCTCCCTGCAGCCTTCTTCCAATTACTAGATTTCCAGGGAGAAAACATGTGGTAGACAAAACCCAAACCCTGACTGCCCATAGCTCCCAACAAGATGAAATATGATAGACATAGAAGTTCATTAAACTATGAGTTACTTGAAGACAAGGTGTCTTTGATTAAAAAAAATACTACTGGGAGTAGAATATTTGTTTTCTGTTATAAATTTGGATTTAGAAGTAGAGACTACAAATATTCTCCATAAATGAGTGTCACATCAGAATTGAAACTGTTCTTTCAGCAGGCTTCTAATGGGAGGCTTTTCTCAGTGTTCCTTGCTTTTGTTTTGTTTTAATTTGATGTGTAGTTTCAGACTTGAGAATTGTCCCTACAGCAGAAACAATCCAATTTTGGTTGGGCATTCCTGAGAATGACCAATTGTCTATTTGAAGAGGAAGTTGTGAATTCTTAAAAGAAATAATTATAAAATTATAATAAGATTAATTACTTAATTTTTCATTTAAATTTAATGTTGACATTAATATACAAATGTCACCAAACACTTTTAGAGTTTAAAAGAGAGATGCTTCAGCCTGCTCCCTATCACACATGTACAAACCTTGCTTCAACTTCTGATATAAGTATCTCTACTTACAAAGAATGGACAATACTGTTCAACCAATGTGTTCTTTCACAAGCTCACAGAAGATTCTACTAGGAGATGGGAGAACAGGACTCTCTGAAAATAACTATTATAAACTAAAATAAAACAGTAACTACTATTGTCCAGCCTCTTTTTAGATGAAATTTGACTTTTTTTTTAACTAAGAGAACAGAATGCAACAGTTTTAGAAACAAGAGAACTTCTCCTTTCAGAATATTTGTTGTATAGAGTTGCTCTAGATTTTTTAGTGCTGGCCAATAGAACTTAGTGTTAATGGAAATGTTCCACATCTGCACTGTCTAAGCCACTTGAAATGTGGTTAATGCAACTGAGAAAGTGAATTTTTTAAAATTTAAATACCCA
The DNA here is from genome assembly GCF_949987515.2 of Delphinus delphis. Classification (NCBI taxonomy): domain Eukaryota; kingdom Metazoa; phylum Chordata; class Mammalia; order Artiodactyla; family Delphinidae; genus Delphinus; species Delphinus delphis. Next base: position 87,479,922 of record NC_082684.1, read on the forward strand.
CAAGTGGTTAGATGCTAGTACAATGCAGATTTAGAACCAAGGTGCCCAAACCTAGCCACAGAATGGAATCATCAGGGAAGCCTTAAAAATACCCATGCTTGCTGAACCCTATCTCTTATTGATTCTGACTTCATAGGTCTGAGTAGGGACCACTATTGTTCTTTTTTTTTTAAAGCTCACCAGGTGATTTTTACAACTTTTTTTTTTTACAGCAGTTTTAAATTCACAGCAAAATTAAGAGGAAGATACAGAGATTCCCCAAATACCTCCTGCTCCCCAAAAAGCATAGACTCACCCATTATCAACAACCCCCAACAGATTAGTACACTGTTACAACTGATGAACTTACATTGATACATCATAATCACCCCAAATCCATAGTTTACAGTAAGGTTAGCTGTTGGCATTATACATTCTATGGGTTTGTACAAATGTATAATGACAATGTGGGACTTCCCTGGTGGTCCAGTGGTTAAGACTCCACGCTCCCAATGTAGGGGGCCCAGGTTCCATTCCTGGTCAGGGGACCAGATCCCACGTGCCACAACTAAAGATCTTGCATGAGGCAGCAAAGATCCCATATGAGGCAACAAAGATCCTGCGTGCCTCAGCTAAGACCCAGCGTGGCCAAATAAATATTTAAAAAAATGCATAATGACATGTATCCATCATTATAGTATCATACAGAGTATTTTCACTGCCCTAAAATTCCTCTGCGCTCTGACTTTTCATCCATCCATCCACCTAACCCCTGGCAACCACTGATCTTTTAACTATCTTCATAGTTTTGCCTTTTCCATAATGTCATATAGCTAGAATCATACAGTATGTAGACTTTTCAGACTGGCTTCTTTCACTTAGTAATACGCATTTAAGTTTCCTTCATGTCTTTTCATGCCTTGCTAGCTCATTTCTTTCCAGCACTGAAGAATATTCCATTGTCTGGTTGTACCACAGTTTATTTATCCACTCACTTCATGAAGGATATCTTGGTTGCTTTTAAGTTTTGGCAATTATGAACAAAGCTGCTACAAATATCTGTGTGCAGGTGTCTGTGTGGACATAAGCTTTCAACTCATTTGGGTAAAAACCAAGAAGTGCATCTGCTGGATTGTATGGTAAGAGTATGTTTCATTTTATAAGAAACCACCAAATTGTCTTCCAAAGTGGCTGTACCATTTTGCATTCCCACCAGCAATGAATGAGAGTTCCTGTTGCTCCACATCCTTACCAGCATTTGATGTTGTGGTATTTCATTGTTTTTATTTGCATTTCCTTGATGACATACAGTGTGGAACATCTTTTCCCATGCTTATTTGCCATCTGTACATCTTCTTTGATGAGTTGTCTGTCAAGGTCTCTGGACCATTTTAGCAATAGAGTTGCTGTTTACTTACTGTTGAGTTTTAAGAGTTCTTTGTATATTTTGGTTCTTTATCAGATGTGTTTGATAAGTGTTTTGCAAGTATTTTCTCCCAGTCTGTGGCTTATTTTCTCATTCTCTTGACACTGTCTTTCCTAGAGCAAAAGTCTTTCTTTTTAATAAAGTCCAGCTTATTTTTTTCTTTCATCGATCATGCCTATAGTGTTGTATCTAAAAAGTCATCACCATTCCCAAGGTTATCTAAGTTTTTTTCTATGTTATCTTCCAGGAGTTTTATAGTTTTTTCATTTTACATTTAGGTCTATGATCCTTTTTAAGTTAATCGTTGTGATGGGTGCAAGGTCTGTATCTACGCACTTTTTTTTGCATGTGGCTGTCCAGGTTTCCAACCACATTGTTGAAAAGACTATCTTTGTTCCATTGCCTTGCCTTTGCTCCTTTGTCAAGGATCATTTGACTACATTTATGTGAGTTTATTTCTATGTTCTCTGTTCTATCCCATCGATCAATTTGTCTATTCTTTCACCAATACCACACTGTCTTGACTATTGTATCTTTATAGTAAGTCTTGCTGTGCCAGTCTTCCAACTTTGTTCTTCTTCAAAATTGAGCTGGCTATTCTAGGCCTTTTGCCTTTCCATATAAACTGTAGAATCAGTTTGTCAACATCAACAAAATAACTTGCTGGGATTTTGATTGGGATTGCATTGAATCTATGGATTAAGTTGGAAAGAATGGACATCTTGACAATTTTGAGTCTTCTTAACAATGAATCACGGAATATCTCTCCATTTATTTAGTTCTCCTTCTATTTTGTTCACCAGAGTTGTATAGTTTACCTCATATAGATCTTGTACATATTTTGTTAGATATATACCTAAGTATTTCGTTTTTGAGACACAAATGTAAATGGTATTGTGTTTTTATTTCAAATTCCACTTGTTCGTTGCTGATATATAGAACGATTGACTTTTGTGTATTAACCCTATATCCTGAAACCTTGGTATATTCACTTACTAGTTCCAGAAATTTTTTCATCAATTTTTTTTCAGATTTTCTACATAGATGATGATACCATTTGTGAACAAAGACAGTTTTATTTCATCCTTTCCAATCCATACATCTTTTATTTCCTTTTCTTGTCTTTGCATTAGCCAGTACTTCTAGTACAATGTTGAGAGCAGTGATGGGTACAAACTTCCAGTTATAAGATGAATAAGTTCTGAAGATGTAGTGTACAGCAATGTGACTAAAGTTAACAAGACTGTACTGTATATTTGAAAGTTGCTAAGAGAATAGATTTTAAAAGTTTTCACAACACACAAAAAAATTGTCACTGTGTGAGGTGATGGACGTATTAACTTACCTTACTGTGGCAATCATATTGTAATATATATACATATCAAATCATTACATTGTACACCTTAAAATTACACAATGTTGTGTATCAGTTATATCTCAATAAAGGTGGAAAAACTGGTTTCCTTATGTTCACTGCTCCCACAAAATAAAATAAGAAAAACAATTTTTAAAGGAAAAAGCCTACAAATAATAAATGCTGGAGAGGCTGTGGAGAAAAGAGACCCCTCCTACACTGTTGGTGGGAATGTAAACTGGTGCAGCCATTATGGTCCTTAAAAAACTAAAAACAGAGTTAACCATATCATCCAGCAATCCCACTTCTGTGCATATATCTGGAGAAAACTATAGTTTGAAAAGATACATGCACCCCAATGTTCATAGAAACACTATTTACAATAGCCAAGACAGAGAAGCAACCTAAATGCCCACTGACAGATGAATGGATAAAGAAGATGTGGTATATATATATACAATGAAATATTACTCAGCCATAAAAAAGAATGAAATAATGCCATTTGCAGCAACATAGATAGACCTAGAGATTATCACACTAAGTGAAGTCAGACAGAGAAAGACAAATATATGTATATGTATAAGATTCCACTTACATGTGGAATCTAAAAAAATGATACAAATGAACTTATTTAAAAAACAGAAATAGACTCATAGACATAGAAAACAAACTTATGGTTACCAAAGGGGATAGCAGGGGCAGGGGGGAAAGATAAATTAGGAGTTTGGGATTAAGATATATACACTACTATATATAAAATAGGTAAACAACAAGGACCTACTGTATAGCAGAGTGAACTGTACTCAGTATCTTATAATAACCTATAATGGAAAAGAATATGAAAAGTGTATATATGTATATATATATATATATATATATATATATATATATATATATCTGGATCACTTTGCTGTACACTTGAAACTAACACATTGTAAATGAATTATACCTCAATTAAAAGAAAAAAGAGAAAAGAAAAGGAATAGTGAGAGGGGATATCCTTCCCTTGACCCTAATCTTAGTAGGAAAACTTTCAGTTTCTCACCATTAAGCATGACACTAGCTGAAGGTTTTTAGTAGGTAGTCTCAATAGGTTGAAAAAGTTCCCCTCTATCCCGAATTTACTGAGAGATTTTATGATAAATGAGTGTTGGATTTTGTCAAGTGCTTTTTTTGGATGTATTTATAGGATCATCTGATTTTTCTTTCATAGCCTGTTGATCTGAAGGATTAATTGATTTTTGAGTGTTGAAACAGCCTTCCAAACCTGGGATAAATCCCACTTGATCATAACATGTAATTCTTCTTGTACATTTTTGGATTCAATTTGCTAATATTTTGTTGAGGGTTTCTACATCTATGTTCAAGAAAGATACTGGTCTGTAGTTTTCTTTCCTTGTAATGTCTTTCTCTGGTTTTGATATCACGGTAATGCTGGCCCATAGAATGACTTAGGTAGTATTTCCTCTGCTTCTATCCTCTGAAAGAGATTGCAGAAAATTGGTATAATTTCTTCCTTAAATGTTTGGTAGAACTCATCTGAGCCTGGTGCTTTCTGTTTTGGAAGGTTATTATTTATTTATTTAATTTCTTTAATAGATGTAGGCTATTCAGATTGTCTATTTCTTCTTGTGAGAGTTTAGGCTAATCATGTCTTTCAAGGAATGGGTCCATTTCATCTAGGATATGAAATTCGTGGGCATAGAGTTCTTCACAGTATTCCTTTATTATCCTTTTAATGTCCATAAAAGGATTTGGTTTTGCTGATTTTCTCTATTGACCTCTTGTTTTCAATCTCATTGATTTCCATTCTAATTTTTATTGTTTCTTTTCTTCTGTTTACTTTGAACTTAGCTTGTTTTTCTTATTCTAGTTTCCTAAGGTGGAAACTTAGACTACTGAATTTAGATCGTTCCTCTTATCTAATAAGTACATGCAATGTTAAAAATTTCCCTCCAGGGCTTCCCTGGTGGCGCAGTGGTTAAGAATCCGCCTGCTAATGCAGGGGCATGGGTTCGAGCCCTGGTCCAGGAAGATCCCACATGCTGTGGAGCAACTAAGCCCATGTGCCACAACTACTGAGCCTGTGCTCTAGAGCCCGTGCTCCGCAACAAGAGAAGCCACCGCAATGAGAAGCCTGCGCAGTGCAATAAAGAGTAGCCCCCGCTCGATGCAACTAGAGAAAGCTGCACACAGCTACAAAGACCCAACGCAACTAAAATAAATAAATAAATAAAAGGGTCAATTGTACCACAGGCAGTATCTTAAAATAATCCTAATTCCTCCCTCTCGTCTTTTATATCATTGCTGTCATTCATTTCACTTATATATATAAGTATATACAAACACTGTGATCTGTTAGATCAATTAAGAAAAGTTTTTATTTTTACCTTCACTTATTCCTTCTTTGATGGTCTTCTTTTCTTTATGTAGATTCAAATTTCTGACCCATATCATTTTCCTTTTCTCTAAAGAACTTTTAACATTTCTCATAATGCAGGTCTACTGGCAACAAATTCCCTTAATTTTTGTTTGTCTGAGAAAGTCTTTATTTCTCCTTCACTTTGAAGGAAATTTCAGAGCATACAGAATTCTAGGCTGGCGGGTTTTTTTTTTCTTTTTTTTCCCTGTCAACACTTAAATATTTCATTCCACTCTCTCCTTGTTCTCATGATTTCTGAGAAGTTTATGTAATTCTTTGTTCCTCTATAGGTAAGGCTATTTTCTCTCTGCCTTCTTTCAGGATTGTTTCTTTATCTTTGATTTTTCTGTAATTTGAAAATCATATGCTTAAGTGTAGTTTTTTTGGTATTTATCCTGCTTGGTGTTCTCTGAGCTTCCTGGATCTATGTTTTGGTGTCTGACATTAATTTTGGAGAAATTTTCAGTCATTATCATTTCAAATATTTCCTCTATTCCTTTCTTCTCCTTTGGTATTACCATTATATATGTTATACCTTTTGTAGTTGTCCCACAGTCCTTGGATATACAGTTCTTTTTTTTTTTTCAGTCTTTTTTCTCTTTGCTTTTCAGTTTTGGAGGTTTCTATTGACAAATTCTCAAGCTCATGGCTCCTTAACCATGTCTAGTCTGCTAATAAACCCTTCAAAGACATTCTTTATTGGTTATAGTGGTTTTTATCTGTAGCATTTCTTTTTGGTTCTTTCTTAGGATTCCTATCTCTCTGCTTTCATTGCCCATCTGTTCTTGCCTGTGTCCACTTTATCCATTAGAGCCCTTAGCATAATAATCAGGTGTTTTAAATTCCCAGTATGATCATTCCAACATCCCTACTATGTCTGGTTCTGAAGCTTGCCCTATCTGTTAAAATTGTGCTTTTTGTCTTTTAGAATGCCTTGTAATTTTTTCTTGATGGCTGGACATGATGTACTGGGTACAGGGAACTGCTGTAAATAAGCCTTTAATAATGTGATGGTAAGGTGTATGGAGGGGGAAGCATACTAAAGTCCTGTGATTAGGTGATTAGGTCTCATTCTTTTTGTGAACTTGTGCCTCTGGACTGTGAACTTCCGAAGTATTTCTTAGTTTTCTCCCCTCCTGCGCCCCCCCCCACCACCAGCACCTTTAGGTGGAATAGGATAGCTAGAGTGGGCTGGAGTTGGGTATTTCCTTTCCCCAGGTCAGTTAGGCTCTGAAATTATCTGAGTACCTTAGGCTCTAATTAACTAGTTTCTCCTGAGGGTCAGCCTTATTAAGAAGAAGAGAGTGCTCTGGTGTATTTAAAAATGGTCCCCCTCCTCACCTCCACTCCCACTCCTCAGTCCCCTCTGCAGGAAACATGAGGGAATTTTTCTCTGACATGTATTGTGTGAACCTGGAGGAGCTCCTGGTGGCAAATCTCACAAAATTGTGGGAGACCTCCTCTGTAATGGGTCCCCTGGAGTTTTCAACCCTCACAGTTGTCCATACTGAGCCTCTAGCAATTTGTCAATTATAGCTCAGGTTTTTCTACCAGGACACTGGTTCCGTTGACAGTTTCTGCTCTGGTAAGCTGCGACTCCCCGTATTCACCTGTCTCTCCAGTCTTGGGAGGCAGTAGTTTGAGCTGTATTCTCTCCTCTCTTTTGGATCCAAGAAGAGTTGTTGAATTTTTAGTCTATTCAGCTTTTTACTTTTGGGACAGGATGGTGATTTCCAAGCTCCTTACATGTAGAACGGGATACTAGAAGTCTCTCCAGGTGATCTTACTGTGTGGCCAGAGTTTGAGGACCTTTGTTGTAGAATTTTGCTACTCAAAGTGTTCCGTATCACCTGATAGCTTATTAAAAATGCAAAAGCTCAGGCTGTACCCTGGATCTACTGAAATCAGAAACTACCATTTAACAAGATCCCCAGATGACTCACTTGCACATCAAAGCTTGAGAATCACTGCTTTTGAACAGTATTTTCTACCTTGGCTACACATTAGAATCGTACAGAGTTTTTAAAAAAAATAATACATATATCAGTATTTTACAGCATCTTTGCTCTATATCTCTAAAACCAGGTGTCATTGTTGTCCTGTTCTCTGCCCACTCCTCTCCCCAAATCACACACAAACAGTACTCTTGACATTTCTCAAGAAAACATATTTCTGGTTCTAGGAAAGCAGAATGGATCACACTTAATAGAAATACCTCATTCTGCAGTAAAGCTGTAAAGGATATATTCCTACCAATGCATTCTCCTGTAGTTCATCACATCCCCTTCAGGGTGCCTACTGCCAACAACCTAGGATGCCAGAACTGCCGATGAAACCTAGTCTTTCTCCACACAAGAAATTGTCTCTTTGCCTATTGTCTTCCTTCCCCCGAGTTTTCTTGATGTAGCTCCATCACCAAAGTGAGCGACTGTATTCCTTAGGCTTGTTTTCCAGTGATAAGACTTTATGATAGTGAAGTCTAACAATGATAGGTTTTCTCCCTATAATTTAGAGGCTACTTGCCAATGATGACAAGAAAATATCTCCACTCTTTCAGAAAAACCAGGATGGTCATACACAACACAAGCAACAATCATTTCAGCCCAAATGACTTCTGTTATTTCTGAACAACAACAACAAAAGATACATTTCTCAAGATTCATGAGATTAAGACTTCCCATCTGCATCTAGTAGGTCTTTAAAATTTTTTCTCCTCTGTTTTCTGTGAGGTATTTTCTCTATCACATTGGAGAGACTTTATTAGACAATGTGATTAATAAAACTACATTTCCTTAACTGGTTCAATATGGAAACTTTGATACTTTCTACACCAATTCGTCAGGGAAAAGAGTCACAGCTGCTTACCGATGGTATATGATCTTTAGCTATGTTTCTTTCTCTACAAAATGGGGATAAGACTCCTTTTTAGTTCTGTTATCAAGATTAAATGAGACAATGGATACACAAGGGCCTGTAAGTTACAAAGTGCTCTATGAGATTTAGATATGCTTGTTATTGGTCAGTTGGAAAGAATGATGCTTCCTGGAAGATGAGTATAGAAATAATTTCCAGGGCACAGTGAAGGTATCAAAGGATAGACAGAGGTCCTCTGAGAGCAAATCTTTGGACCAGTGAACAAAGGTTTTATTTCTCATTTCTTGTCAAAGATTAGTGCCAACACTACACATTGCCTTTGACATTAGTTTCAAACAAGCAGATTGATCAGAGGCAATGCATATGTGATCCAGCATTTGGCGGGGAGGATGTCTGTCATGACTGTTAGGCGCTCTAGTTCACTCACTTTAAGTACAACCCCCCAAATCCCACTGCTGTCCACAATGGCTGACACTAGGGCTTACACACTAAAGGGGAAACAAGCGGGTGCTCTTTCAGATCTAATTATGGATAGCCAGGGGTTTCTATCCCCAGCAGCACAGCTGCTTTCTACCAGGAAACTGATGAGAGGAGCTTGTGAGATGAGAGCTGCTTTTAGCATCCGAAAGTTTGCCTGTGATTTGAATGAAAGACTGTTTGCACTCCGAAGTTCTGCCCTGCTGTGCAACAGGCAGGCCTATTTCTATCCAGCTGCCATCTGCCACGCAAGATGACTTCACTTTCTAGAACACAGATATTCTCTGTGGACAACCTGCTGGCAACTAGGCACCAAAACATCTGGGGAAAAAAATGAGCTGGGGTCATCGAATACTGGAGATAGGAGACACATAGTAATTCCATTCCTCAGCTGTTAACAGTGTTTCTTCTCATTTCACAACTGGCTTTTAAACAAATCCCAAGTTCTTCATCTTGGATAACTGACTAAAAGTGAAGTAAAGAGCATTATTGAGGGAAATATAAATTAAGTAGTTAACTCTTCCAGGACTCAATTCTTGATTCTATTCTACCTTAACTTACTCCCTTGGTAATCTTGTCAATTCTCATAGCCTTAAACTCCATTTATAATGGAGACCCCCAATTTTTTATCTTCAGCCCAGACTTGTATCTCAAACTCCAGAACATGGTACTGCCTACGTGACATTTCCATTTAGATGTCTACTAGATATCTCAAACTCCACATGTCCAACAATGAACTCCTTTTTGGAATTTTTTGTTTTCAAATAATTTCAGATTTATAGAAAATTTGCAAGAATAGTACTAAGAAATCCTGTATTCCCTTCACCCAGATTCCCTAATTGTTAACATTTTTCCATATTTACTTAAGCATACTTTCTCTGCCCATATATGTATGCATATATATTATTGTTTTTCTGATCCATTTGAGAGTAAGTTGAAAACATAATGGCTCATTACTCCCCCAATGCTTGTGATGTTTACTAAGAACAAGAACAGTCTTTAACATAACCACAGTGCAATTATCCAAATCAGGAAGGCAATGCTGACACAATATTTTTATCTAATCTACAGGCCTTTTTCATATTTAGCCAATTGTCCCGATATTTTACTATATGTATTTTTTCCCTCCTTAACCAGGGTTCAATCCAGAATCACAAACTGTATTTAGTTGTCATGTCTCCTTAGTCTTCTTTCCTCTGGGACAGTTTCAGTTTGTCTTCGTCTTTCATGATTTACTGAAGATATTTTATAGAATGTTCCTTAAATTTTTGAAGATTTAAAAAAATTGTGGTAAAATACACATAATATAAAGTTTATTATCTTAACCATTTTATTTGTTTATTTTAACGTCTTTATTGGAGTATGATTGCTTTACAATGGTGTGTTAGTTTCTGCTTTATAACAAAGTGAATCAGCTATACGTGTACATATATCCCCATATCTCCTCCCTCTTGCGGCTCCCTCCCATCCTCCCTATCCCACTCCCATAGGTGGTCACAAAGCAGTGAGCTGATCTCCCTGTGCTATGCAGCTGCTTCCAAATAGCTATCTACTCTATATTTGGTAGTGTATATATGTCCATGCCACTCTCTCACTTCATCCCAGCTTACCCTTCCCCCTTCCCGTGTCCTCAAGTCCATTCTCTATGTCTGCATCTTGACTCCTGTCCTACCCCTAGGTTCTTCAGAACCATTGTTTTTTTTTTAGATTCCATATATATGTGTTAGCATACGGTATTTGTTTTTCTGACTTACTTCACTCTGTACGACAGTCTCTAGGTCTATCCACCTCACTATAAATAAGTCAATTTTGTTTCTTTTTATGGCTGAGTAATATTCCATTGTATATATGTGCCACATCTTTTATTTTTTTTTTTTACTCTTTTTGTTGATTCTTTTTCTTTTTAACATCTTTATTGGAGTATAATTGCTTTACAATTGTGTGTTAGTTTCTGCTTTATAACAAAGTGTATCAGCTATACATACACATATATCCCCAGTATCTCCTCCCTCTTGCATCTCCCTCCCACCCTCCCTATCCTACTCGTCTAGGTGGTCACACAGTACGGAGCTGATCTCCCTGTGCTATGTGGCTGCTTCCCACTAGCTATCTATTTTACATTTGGTAGTGTATGTATGTCCATGCCACTCTCTCACTTCATCCCAGCTTACCCTTCCCCCTCTCTACGTCCTCAAGTCCATTCTTTACATCTGCGTCTTTATTCCTGTCCTGCCCCTAGGTTCTTCAGAACCCTTTTTTTTAGATTCCATATATATGTGTTAGCATACAGTATTTGTTTTTCTCTTTCTGACTTACTTCACTCTGTATGACAGACTATAGGTCCATCCACCTCACCACAAATAACTCAATTTTGTTTCTTTATATGGCTGAGTAATATTCCATTGTATATATGTGCCACATCTTCTTTATCCATTCATCTGTCGATGGACACTTACGTTGCTTCCATGTCCTGGATATTGTAAATAGAGCTGCAATGAACATTGTGGTACATGACTCTTTTTGAATTATGGTTTTCTCAGGGTATATGGCCAGTAGTGGGATTGCTGGGTTGTATGGTAGTTCTATTTTTAGTTTTTTAAGGAAACTCCATACTGTTCTCCATAGTGGCTGTATCAATTTACATTCCTACCAACAGTGCAAGAGGGTTCCCTTTTCTCCACACCCTCTCCAGCATTTATTGTTTGTAGATTTTCTGATGATGGCCATTCTAACTGCTGTGAGGTGATACATCACTGTAGTTTTGATTTGCATTTCTCTAATGGTTAGTGATGTTGAGCATCCTTTCATGTGTTTGTTGGCAATCTGTCTGTCTTCTTTGGAGAAATGTCTATTTAGGTCTTCTTCCCATTTTTGGATTGCATTGTTTTTTTGATATAGAGCTATCTTAACCATTTCAAAGTACACACTTCAGTAGTATTATGCATATTCATATAGTTGTGCAACCAATTTCTATAGAACTCTTTTCATCTTGCAAAATAAACTCTAGATCCATTAAATGACTCTTAATTTGGGTTTGTCTGAGGTTTCTTCATGAGTAGATCGAGGCTGTACATTTTTAGCAGGAATTCTACAAAAGTGATGTTATGTCCTTCTCAGTGCACCATATAAGGAGGTCATGATGTTAGTCTGTCCCCTTTCTGCTGATATGAACGTTGGTTAGATGATAGCTGCCAGGTTTCTCTACCGTAAAATTACTATTTTCCTTTGTAATAAGTGCTTTGAGGCTATGTAGAGATGCTATTCCTCATCAAATTTTTATCCATTAGTTTAGGACCCATTGGTAATTCTTGCATAAATCAATTATTACCTTCATATTTGTCAAATGGTGATTTTTCTAACTTTACCATTCCTTACTCATTTATCATCTGGCATTATACTATAAAGAAGAGCTTTCTTTATCTCCCATTTAATTCACTTATTTATATATCAGTATGGACTCATGGACCTCATTTTATTATATGAGTGATAATCTATTACTATCACTATTTATTTTGATGCTAAAATAGTCCCAGATTTGGCCAATGGAACCTTTTTAAGTTCGCTCCTGTGTCTTTTTGACATAAGTAAGGTCCTTATCATTACTTGAGTACTTTCTGGCACAGTAGATGTCCCAGGCTCATCTCAACCTTTCTCTGCCCCAGCCTGGAATCAGCTGTTTCTCCAGGGTACCTGATGTCTTTAGTGGAGAATGATATTTAAAAACCTACATCTAGGTGTTGTGTGCTCACTGTTAGTGGAATATCATTCCTTTCTGGCCTTTTCAGTGATGGAGTTAAGAAAATGTGTTTGAGAGTGTACATTTATATCCATTTCTATACCTATGTATCTATATATTAAAAACCATGAATTCACAACGATATCTCTAATTGCAATGCAACATCACAAGGTTTATTCCGGTCTTCCCTGTTGCCATACTTGTAACTCCCTTTTCTGACAGTGAGAGACCTGGCTCCTATTATTCTCACTTTACTTATGAGCTAAATCCCAGAGGAACCAAAAGTAGTCTAAGAATTCCCAAGTCATATAACCCTTGGAAGTTAAACTCCTGATCTTTCATTCCAAATGGGCTCTACCCATAGCCTTTTCCATCTCAGGTGATGGCAACTCCATCCTTGTAGTTGTTCAGGACAAAACCTTGCATTCATCCCTGACTCATCCTCTCTCTCTCTCTCTCTCTCTCGCTCGCTTTCTCATACCCTGTATCTAATCTGTCAGGAAACACTGACATTTCTGCTTTCAAAATACATTCAGGGCCTTGGACATGAATCCGGGGTGCAGATGCCTATCAAGCCCAAGTAGAGTCCCTGGCGCACTGGGCAGTGCAGGCAGTGCAGATGACCTGCTCTGATCCTGAGGACATCAGGCCACCCTGTGCACCTCAGGCTGCCGCCCTGCCACTCCAGCGGATCTGGGTCCATCGCCACACACCACCCAGGTGGTTCCAGGGATTTGGACGTCTGTGTCTTTGAGGGACCATTACTTCACCTGCCACTTGCTTGTGGGATCTTGGTTCCCAGGCGAGAGGTCAGGCCCGAGCTCCTATGGTGGGAGCTCTAAGTCCGAACCACTGCACTAACAGAGAAACTCAGATCCAAGGGAATATCAATCGGAGTGAGGCCTCCCGGAAGTTCTCATCTCAGCATGAAGACCCAGCTCTATCCAACTGCCTGCAAACTCCAGTACTGGACATCTCAGGCCAAACAACCAGTAAGACAGGAATACAGCACCACAATTCAAAAAAAAAAAAAGAAAAAAAGAAAGAAACGACAAAAAAATACATTACAGACGAAGGAGGAAGGTAAAAACCTACAAGATCAAATGAATGAAGATGAAATAGGCAATCTACCTGAAAAAGAATGCAGACTAATGATAGTAAAGATGATCCAAAATCTCAGAAACAGAACGGAGAAAATACAAGAAACGTTTAACATGGATCTAGAAGAACTAAAGAGCAAACAAACAGTGATGAACAATACAATTACTCAAATTAAAAATGCTCTAGGGCTTCCCTGGTGGTGCAGTGGTTGAGAGTCCACCTGCTGATGCAGGGCACATGAGTTCGTGCCCCGGTCTGGGAGGATCCCACATGCCGCGGAGCGGCTGGGCCCGTGAGCCATCGCCACTGAGCCTGCACATCCAGAGCCTGTGCTCCGCAACGGGAGAGGCCCACGTACTGCAAAAAAAAAAAAACAAAACAAAACTCTAGAAGGAAGCAATAACAGAATAACTGAGGCAGAAGAATGATAAGTGAGCTGGAAGATAAAATGGTGGAAATAACTGCCAGGGAGCACAATAAAGAAAAAAGAATGAAAAGAATTGAGGACAGTCTCAGAGACCTCTGGGACAATATTAAATGCACCAACATTGGAATTACAGCAGTCCCAGAAGAAGAGGAGAAAAAGAAAGGATCTGAGAAAATACTAGAAGAGATTATAGTGGAAAACTTCCCTAACATGGGAAAGCAAATAGTCAATCAAGTCCAGAAAGCAAAGAGAGTACCAGACAGGATAAATCCAAAGAGAAACATGCTGAGACACATACTAATCAAACTATCAAATAGTAAATACAAAGAAAAAATATTAAAAGCGCAAGGGAAAAGCAACAAATAACATACAAGGGAAAACCATAAGGTTAACAACTAATCTTTAAGTAGAAACTCTGCAAGCCAGAAGGAAGTGGCAGGACATATTAAAAATGATGAAAGGGAAAAACCTACAACCAAGATTACTCTACCTGGCAAGGATCTCATTCAGATTCGATGGAAAACTTAAAAACTTTCCAGATAAGCAAAATTAAAAAGAATTAAGCATCACCAGCTTTACAACAAATGCTAAAGGAACTTCTCTATGCAGGAAACACAAGAGAAAGAAAAGACCTACAAAAAAAAACCCCAAAGAATTAAGAAAATGGTAATAGGAACATACATATCGATAATTACCTTAAATGTAAATGAATTAAATGCTCCAACCAAAACACACAGACTGGCTGAATAGATACAAAAACAAGACCCGTATATATGCCATCTATAAGAGACCCACTTTAGACCTAGGGACACATACAGACTGAAAGTGAGGGGATGGAAAAAAATATTCCATGCAAATGCAAATCAAAAGAAAGCTGGAGTAGCAATTCTCATATCAGACAAAATAGACTTTAAAACAAACACTATTACAAGAGACAAAGAAGGACATTACATAATGATCAAGGGATCAATCCAAGAAGAAGATATAACAATTGTAAATATTTATGCACCCAACATAGGAGCACCTCAATACATAAAGTAAATGCTAACAACCATGAAAGGGGAAATCGACAGCAACACAATTATACTAGGGGACGTTAACACTTTACACTTTCACCAATGGACAGATCATCCAAAATGAAAATAAATAAGGAAACACAAGCTTTAAATAACACATTAAACAAGATGGACTTAACTGATATTTATAGGACACTCCATGCAAAAACAATAGAATACATTTTCTTCTCACGTGCTCATGGAACATTCTCCAGGATAGACCATATCCTGGGGCACAAATCAAACCTTGGAAAATGTAAGAAAATTGAAAACATATCAAGTATCTTTTCCAACCACAACACTATGAGACTAGATATCAATTACAGGAAAAAAAACCGTAAAAATTACAAACATGTGGAGGCTAAACAATATGCTACTCAATAACCAAGAGATCACAAAGAAATAAAAAAATACCTAGACACAAATGACAATGAAAATATGACGACCCAAAACCTATGGGATACAGCAAGAGCAGTTCGAAGAGGGAAGTTTATAGCAATACAATCCTACCTTAGGAGACAAGAATAATCTCAAATAAACAACCTAACCTTACAACTAAAGCAATTACAGAAAGAAGAACAAAAACACTCCAAGATAGCAGAAGGAAAGAAATCATAAAGATCAGATCAGAAATATATGAAAAGGAAATGAAGGAAACTATAGCAAAGATCAATAAAACTAAAAGCTGGTTCTTTGAGAAGATAAAAAAACTAATGAACCACTAGCCAGACTCATCAAGAAAAAAAGGGAGAAGACTCAAATCAACAGAATGAGAAATGAAAAAGGAGAACTAACAACTGACACTGCAAAAATACAAAGGCTCATGAGAGATTACTACAAGCAACTATATGCCAATAAAATGGACAACCTGGAAGAAACGGACAGATTGTTAGAAAAGCACAACCTCCTGAGACTGAACCAGGAAAAAATAGAAAATATAAACAGACCAATCACAACCACAGAAATTAAAATTATGATTAAAAATCTTCCAAAACACAAAGCCCAGAACCAGATGGCTTCACAGGTGAATTCTATCAAACATTTAGAAAAGCGCTAACACCTATCCTTCTCAAACTCTTCCAAAATATAGCAGAGGGAGGAACACTCCCGAACTCGTTCTACAAGATCACCATCACTCTGATACCAAAACCAGACAAAGATGTCACAAAAAAAGAAAACCAATGGCCAATATCACTGATGAACACAGATGCAAAAATCCTCAACCAAATCCTAGCAAACAGAATCCAGCAGCACATTAAAAGGGGTTTATCCCAGGAACGCAAGAATTCTTCAATATACGCAAATCAATCAATATGATACACCATATTAACATATTGAAGGAGAAAAACCATATGATAATCTCAACAGATGCAGAAAAACCTTTTGACAAAATTCAACACCTATTTATGGCATAAATTTCCAGAAGGTAGGCACAGAGGGAACTTACATCAACATAATAAAGCCATATATGACAAACCCAAAGCCAACATCGTTCTCAATGGTGAAAAACTGAAACGATTTCCTCTAAGATCAGGAACAAGACAAGGGTGCCCACTCTCATCCCTATTATTCAGCATACTTTTGAATGTGTAAGCCAGAGCAATCAGAGAAGAAAAAGGAATCCAAAACAGAAAAGAATTAAAGCTGTCTCTGTTTGCAGATGACATGATACTATACATAGAGAATCCTAAAGATGCCTCCAGAAAACTACTAGAGCTAATCAATGAATTTGGTAAAGCAGCAGGATCCAAAATTACTGCACAGAAATCTCTTGCATTCCTATACACTAATGATGAAAAATCTGAAAGTGAAATTAAGGAAACACTCCCATTTACCACTGCAACAAAAAGGATAAAATACGTAGGAATAAACCTACCTAAGGAGACAAAAGACCTGTATGCAGAAAATTATAAGACACTGATGAAAGAAATTAAAGATGATATAAACAGATGGAGGGATATACCATGTTCTTGGATTGGAAGAATCAACATTGTGAAAATGACTATAATACCCAAAGCAAACTACAGATTCAGGGCAATCCGTATCAAACTACCAATGGCATTTTTCACAGAACTAGAACAAAAAATTTCACAATTTGTATGGAGAAGATTCCGAAGAGCCAAAGCAATCTTGAGAAAGAAAAATGGAGCTGGAGGAATCAGGCTCCCTGACTTCAGACTATACTACAAAGCTACAGTAATCAAGACGGTATGGTACTGGCACAAAAACAGAAATATAGATCAATGGAACAGGATAGAAAGCCCAGAGATAAACCCACACATATATGGTAATCTTATCTTTGACAAAGGAGGCAAGAATATACAGTGGAGAAAAGACAGCCTCTTTAATAAGTGGTGCTGGGAAAACTGGACAGCTACATATAAAAGAATGAAATTAGAACACCCCCTAACACCATACGCAAAAATAAACTCCAAATGGATTAAAGACCTAAATGTAAGGCCAGGCACTATAAAACTCTTAGAGGAAAACATAGGCAGAACACTCCATGACATAAATCACAGCAAGATCCTTTTTGACCCAACTCCTACAGAAATGGAATTAAAACCAGAAATAAACAAATGGGGCCTAATGAAACTTAAAAGCTTTTGCACAGCAAAAGAAATCATAAATAAGATGAAAAGACAACCCTCAGAATGGGAGAAAATATTTGCAAACGAAGCAAGTGACAAAGGATTAATCTCCAAAATATACAAGCAGCTCATGCACCTCAATGTCAAAAAACAAACAACCCAATCCAAAAACGGGTAGAAGACCTAAATAGACATTTCTCCAAAGAAGATACACAGATTGCCAACAAACACATGAAAGGATGCTCAATATCAGTAATCATTAGAGAAATGAAAATCAAAACTACAATGAGGTATCACCTCACACCGTTCAGAATCGCCATCACCAAAAAATCTACAAACAATAAATGCTAGAGAGGTTGTGGAGAAAAGGGAACCCTCTTGCACTGCTGGTAAGAATGTAAACTGGTATAGCTATTATGGAGAACAGTATGGAGGTTCCTTAAAAAACTACAAATAGAACTACCATATGACCCAGCAATCTCACTACTGGGCGTATACCCTGAGAAAACCATAATTCAAAAAGAGTCATGTACCACAATGTTCAATGCAGCTCTATTTACAATATCCAGGACATGGAAGCAACCTAAGTGTCCATCGACAGATGAATAAAGATGTGGCACATATATACAATGGAATATTACTCAGCCATAAAAAGAAACGAAATTGAGTTATTTGTAGTGAGGTGGATGGACCTAGAGTCTGTCATACAGAATGAAGTAAGTCAGAAAGAGAGAAACAAATACTGTATGCTAACACATATGTATAGAATCTTAAAAAAAAGAAAAAAAGGTTCCGAAGAACCTAGGGGCAGGACAGGAATAAAGATGCAGAAGTGGAGAATGGACTTGAGGACACGGGGAGGGGGAAGAATAAGCTGGGACGAAGTGAGAGGATGGTATGGACATATATACACTACCAAATGTAAAACAGATAGCTAGTGGGAAGCAGCCGCATAGCACAGGGAGATCAGCTCGGTGCTTTGTGATCACCTAGAAGGGTGGGATACTGAGGGTGGGATGGAGACCCAAGAGGGAGGAGATATGGGGATATACGTATATGTATAGCTGATTCACTTTTTTATACAGCAGAAACTAACCCAACATCGTAAAGCAATTATACTCCAATAAAGAGAAAAAAAAATACATTCAGAATCTGACCACTTCCCATTACCTCCAGTTCTACCAACCATGCTGATCCAAGCCACCACCACTGTCTTGGGCTTGGATTTCTCTCAACTGGTCTACTTGCCTCTTAATCAGTTTTTTGTCAACACAGGAGCCAGAGTTGTCCTTTTAAAATATGTCACCTACTTTATATATAGTAGTGTGTCTTTTTCAATCCCAGTCTCCCAGTTTATCCCCAACCATCCTCCACCCCCGCTTCCCTCACTGGTAACCATAAGTTTGTTTTCCACACCTGTGACTATATTTCTGTTTTGTAAATAAATTCATTTGTATCATTTTTTTAGATTCCACATATAAGCGATATCATATGATATCTGTCTTTCTCTGTCCGAATTATTTCACTCAGAAAACTAATAAGGACCTACTGTATAGCACAGGGAACTTGTGTCAATACTCTGTAATGACCTATATGGGAAAAGAATCTAAAACAGAATGGATATATGTATAACTGATACACTTTTCTGTACAGGAGAAACTAAAACAACAGTGTAAATCAACTATACTCTAATAAAAATTTTTTAAAAACAGAAATAAAATAAAATAAAGTGTAAATCACTCGTCTGCTAAAACCCTGCACTGCCCTCCTGTTTTACTCAGAGTAAAAGCCAAAGTCAACGGCTTAAAATGGCCCTACATGATCTGGCCTCTTACACCTTTCTGACTTCATCTCTAACTTTTGTCTCCATCGTCTTACTCCAGGCATGCTAGACTCCTTGCTATTTGTCAAACACTCCAGCCACACTGCCATTTAAGCCCTTTGCTCCGAATCCTCTGTTAAAAACAATTCCTTCATTTCCCACAAGTGTTCAATCTCACTTTCTCAATGAGGCTCACCCTGACTCCTGGGTTTGAGATTACATTCCACCCCCCCAGCAGTCTATACTCCTCATGCTGTTCTAAGTTTTTTTCTTCTGTAACACTAATCACCTTCTCACATACCATGTAATTTACTCATTGATTATGTTAATTATTTATTGCTTATCCTCCATCCCTGGATCTCTGCCAGAATTTAAGCTCCATGAAGGCATGAATTCTTGTCTGTTTTGTTTGCTGATATATTCCAGGTGTCCAGAATGGTGCCTGGCATACAGTGGACACTCCAACAAATATTTGGTGATGTTGAATGAATCAATTTTTGAGACCTAGCCTCAAGAATTACTTCATCTCCTATTTTGGCTGTGTAGTTTGATTAAAGATTTCCTATAAACCATAATTTGATCTTTAACCTATAACAGCAGTTTGGGCCAATGACTCTCATATTCAAACTTCAGACTAATATTCTCCCAAGGAGGAAGGTGTCCTTGACAGATATTTAATAAGTAACACAACCATACCAGTGATCCAAGGGACTTCAATAAATGTCAAATAAAAGTTCCAGAGAAGGGCTTCCCTGGTGGCGCAGTGGTTGAGAGTCTGCCTGCCGATGCAGGGGACATGGGTTCGTGCTCCAGTCCGGGAGGAACCCACATGCCGCGGAGCGGCTGGGCCCGTGAGCCATGGCTGCTAAGCCTGCGCGTCCGGAGCCTGTGCTCTGCAGCGGGAGAGTCCACAGCGGTGAGAGGTCCGCGTATTGCAAAAAATAAAAATAAAAAAAGTTCCAGAGAAAATTGTATAGCTTTTATAGAACCTGTGTGAATCTACACGTAAGGCTTCTGCTTTTAATTTCTATAATACTGTGAGGGCCTAGAATTTCATTTGGAGTTAATGTACACATTTGACAAACTTGACAATTTTAAGAGCACTATTTAAAAACCTTCCAGGGACTTCCCTGATGGCACAGTGGATAAGGCTCCACGCTCCTAATGCAGGGAGTCCGGGTTCAATCACTGGTTGGGGAACTAGATCCCACGTGCATGCCGCAACTAAGAGTTCGCATGCCACAACTAAGGAGCTGGCAAGCCACAACTAAGGAGCCCACCTGCCACAACTAAGACCCGGCACAACCAAATAAATAAAATAAATATTTTTTAAAAACCCATAGCTTTTGCCCCAGAGAAACTACCTAAGGTGATAGTGTTTATTGACTTAGTCAACAAGTATTCATAGGGCACCTACTATGTGCCAGGCATCGTGCACAGTGCAAATGTGCATGACGCAAACCCTGTCCTTGAGTATCTTGCGCTCTTTAAAAACAAACAAACAAACAAACACACAAAACCTTCCAGTTCTCCTTCTACTGATCAAAATGGAGATTAACAACCTAACACACTGCATTTCCCAGCACCTACCAGGCCAGGTATTTTTAATATCAGGTTCACCAATGGTTTTTGTATTCAGAAGTTTGTGTGTATCTATTTTCAGTGGTGGAAGGAAAAGCTAATACTTTCTTCAAATTCTCAAAGGAGACTCTGACTTAAAAAAATTAAGAAACATTACATTTCACTATGTAGTGGCACACCTCCATTAACAGTTTCCTGAGGGCAGGAACCATGTCTTTCCCATCATCAAATCTCAGTGCCTAGAAAATAATACATAAAAAATGTTTGTTGAACCATCAAAAATAAATGAATGAGTAAAGAACAAATGAATGAATCACTGCTGCCTCAGCTCACACTCTCTCCCCTTCCTCCAGGTTTCTGAGGAGGTGGACCCCAGCAGTACATCAAGAAAATCTGAATGATAATGTTTCAGAAAGTAAGAACCACTCCAAGAAGTTATCACTAGATTTGAGTGAGGGAAACTTCATAGGAGTGGAAAAGAAATCTTAAAGATGGGAGAGACTTTTGTCTTTCTCTAGCTTTTTAAAGTTATGGTGTTCTTTGGAGGCACTGGGTTCCTAGGGGCTATGGGGCTTTGTGCACTGCTGGGTACTAAGAGGAGAGGCCCAGAGCACAGGGTGCAAGAACTTGCCCTAGGTCCTCAGTTTAATGGGAAAAGGTGATAATACCTTTATGTTCCTTTCTAAGTCATTCATCAGGGTAGGAAAGAAGGCAGAAATTCAAATAAGAACGCCGTCTAGGGGTGGGGCTAATGGTGGACTCCAGGAGGGCTCAATGCCAAGGAGTATTTCCCAGAACTTCTACGGCCAGTGTGCTTTTCCCCGTGGTGAACCACAGACACCCCCCGCCTCTGCAGGAGACCCTCCGACACTAGCAGATATATGCCCAGGAGTCTCAACTGGAGAGCATGTCTCTACTATGCTCTCTGAAGACAGGATTCAGACATCCTTGACAAATTGATAGCAAGGACATCTTTTGAAAAATGGATTTGCTGATCTTTTCTTTAAGTACTTCCTTTGGCTCATCTCTGGAAGTGATACAGCAGACAGGGTCTTGGTACTCCGGTGGGTGTCAGGCCTGTGCCTCTGAGGTGGGAGAGCTGAGTTCAGGACATTGGTCCACCAGAGACCTCCTGTCTCCAAGTAATATTAAATAGCGAAAGCTCTCCCAGAGATCTCCATCTCAACGCTAAGACCCAGCTCCACTCAATGACCAGCAAACTGCAGTGCTGGACACCTTAGGGCAAACAACTAGCAAGACAGGAACACAACTCCACCCATTAGCAGAGAGGCCGCCTAATATCATAATAAGGTCAAAGACACCCCAAAACACACCACCGGACGCGGTCCTGGTCACCAGAAAGACAAGATCCAGCTTCATCCACCAGAACACAGGCACTAGTACCCTCCACCAGGAAGCCTACACAACCCACTGAACCAACCTTAGCCACTGGGGACACACACTAAAAACAAAGGGAACTACGAACGTGCACCCTGCGAAAAGGAGACCCCAAACACAGTAAGCTAAGCAAAATGAGAAGACAGAGAAACACACAGCAGATGAAGGAGCAAGGTAAAAACCCACCAGACCTAACAAATGAAGAGGAAATAGGCAGTCTACCTAAAAAGAATTCAGAGTAATGACAGTACAGATAATCCAAAATCTTGGAAATAGAATGGAGGAAATACAAGAAACGTTTAACAAGGACCTAGAAGACCTAAAAAAGCAAACAAACAATGAAGAACAACACAAAAAATGAAATTAAAAATTCTCTAGAAGGAATCAACAGGAGAATAACTGAGGCAGAAGAACGGGTAACTGACCTGGAAGATAAAATAGTGGAAATAAACACTGCAGAGCAGAAAAAAGAAAAAAGAATGAAAAGTATTGAGGACAGTCTTACAGACCTCTAGGACAACATTAAACACACCAACATTCGAATTATAGGGTCCCAGAAAAAGAAGAGAAAAAGAAAAGGACCAAGAAAATATTTGAAGAGATTATAGTTGAAAACTTCCCTAATGTGGGAAAGGAAATAGTTAATCAAGTCCAGGAAACACAAAGAGTCCCATACAGGATAAATCCAAGGAGGAACATGCCAAGACACATATTAATCAAACTATCAAATAGTAAATACAAAGAAAAAATATTAAAAGCAGCAAGGGCAGAACAACAAATAACATACAAAGGAATCCCCATAAGGTTAACAGCTGACCTTTCAGCAGAAACTCTGCAAGCCACAAGGGAGTGGCAGGACATATTTAAAGTGATGAAAGGGAAAAACCTACAACCAAGATTACTCTATCCAGCAAGGATCTCATTCAGATTCAACAGAGAAATTAAAACCTTTACAGACAAGCAAAAGCTAAGAGGATTCAGCACCACCAAACCAGCTTTTACAACAAATGCTAAAGGAACAACTTTAGGCAGGAAACACAAGAGAAAGAAAAGACCTACAATAACAATCCCAAAACAATTAAGAAAACGATAATAGGAACATACATAGCGATAATTACCTTAAATGTAAATGGATTAAATGCTCCAACCCAAAGACATAGACTGGCTGAATGGATAAGAAAACAAGACCTGCATATATGCTGTCGACAAGAGACCCACTTCAGACCTAGGGACACATACAGACTGAAAGTGAGGGGATGGAAAAGATATTCCATGCAAATGGAAATCAAAAGAAAGCCAGAGTAGCAATTCTCATATCAGACAAAATAGATTTTAAAACAAAGACTATTAGAAGAGACAAACAAGGACACCACATAATGATCAAGGGATCAATCCAAGAAGAAGATATAACAATTGTAAATATTTATGCACCCAACATAGGAGCACCTCAATAAATAAGGCAAATGCTAACAGCTATAAAAGGGGAAATCAACAGTAACACAATCATATTAGGGGATGTTAACACTCCACTTTCACCAATGGACAGATCATCCAAAATGAAAATAAATAAGGAAACACAAGCTTTAAATGATACAATAGACAAAATGGACTTTACTGATATTTATAGGACATTCCATCCAAAAACAACAGACTACACTTTCTGTAGTGCTCATGGAATATTCTCCAGGATAGATTATATCTTGGGTCACAAATCAAGCCTTGGTAAACTTAAGAAAATTGAAATTGTATCAAGTATCTTTTCTGACCACAACGCTATAAGACTAGGTATCAATTACAGGAATAAATCCGTAAAAAATACAAACACATGGAGGCTAAACAACACACTACTTAATAACCAAGAGATCACTGAAGAAATCAAAGAGGAAATCAAAAAATACCCAGAAAGAAATGACTATGAAAACACAACGACCCAAAACTGCAGCAAAAGCAGTTTTAAGAGGGAAGTTTATAGCTACACAAGCCTACCTTAAGAAACAAGGAATATCTCAAATAAAAAACCTAACCTAACACCTAAAGCAATTAACCAAAACCCAAAGTTAGCGAAAGGAAAGAAATCATAAAGATCATATCAGAAATAAATGAAAAAGAAATGAAGGGAATGATAGCAAAGATCAATAAAACTAAAAGCTGGTTCTTTAAGAAGATAAACAAAATTGATAAACCATTAGCCAGACTTATCAAGAAAAAAAGGGAGAAGACTCAAATCAATAGAATTAGAAATGAAAAAGGAGAAGTAACAACTGACACAGCAGAAACACAAAGGATCATGAGAGATTACTACAAGCAACTCTATGCCAATAAAACAGACATCTTGGAAGAAATGGACAAAGTCTTAGAAATGCACAACCTTCCAAGACTGAACCAGGAAGAAATAGAAAAAAGGAACAGACCAATCACAAGCACTGAAATTGAAACTGTGATTAAAATTCTTCCGACAAACAAAGGCCCAGGACCAGATGGCTTCACAGGCGAATTCTATCAAACATTTACAGAAGAGCTAACACCTATCCTTCTCAAACTCTTCCAAAATATAGCAGAGGGAGGAACACTCCCAAACTCATTCTATGAGGCCACCATCACCCTGATACCCAAACCAGACGAGGATGTCACAAAGAAAGAAAACTACAGGCCAATATCACTGATGAACATAGATGCAAAAATCCTCAACAAAATACTAGCAAACAGAATCCAACAGCACATTAAGAGGATCATACACCATGATCAAGTGGGGTTTATTCCAGGAATGCAAGGATTCTTCAATACACGTAAATCAATCAATGTGATACACCATATTAACAAATGGAAGAATAAAAACCATATGATCATCTCAATAGATGCAGAAAAGGCTTTCAACAAAATTCAACGCCGATTTATGATAAAAACCCTCCAGAAAGTAGGCATAGAGGGAACTTACCTCAACATAATAAAGGCCATATATGACAAACCCACAGCCAACATCATTCTCAATGATGAAAAACTGAAAACATTTCCACTAAGATCAGGAACAAGACAAGGCTACCCACTCTCACCACTATTATTCAACATACTTTTGGAAGTTTTAGCCACAGCAATCAGAGAAGAAAAAGAAATAAAAGGAATACAAATTGGAAAAGAAGAAGTAAAGCTGTCACTGTCTGCAGATGACATGATACTATACATACAGAATCCTAAAGATGCTACCAGAAAACTACTGGAGCTAATCAATGAATGTGGTAAAGTGGCAGGATACAAAATTAATGCAGAAATCTCTTCCATTCCTATACACTAATGATGAAAAATCTGAAAGTGAAATTAAGAAAATACTCCCATTTATCACTGCAGCGAAAAGAATAAAATATCTAGGAATAAACCTACCTAAGGAGACAAAAGACCTGTATGCAGAAAATTATAAGACACTGATGAAAGAAATTAAAGATGATACAAATAGATGGAGAGATATACCATGTTCTTGGATTGGAAGAATCAACATTGTGAAAATGAGTCTACTACCCAAAACAATCTACAGATCCAATGCAATCCCTATCAAACTACCACTGGTATTTTTCACAGAGCTAGAACAAAAAATTTCACAATTTGTATGGAAACACAAAAGACCCTGAAGAGCAAAAGCAATCTTGAGAAAGAAAAATGGAGCTGGAGGAATCAGGCTCCCTGACTTCAGACTATATTACAAAGCTACAGCAATCAAGACCATATGGTACTGGCACAAAAACAGAAATATATATCAATGGAACAGGATAGAAGAAAGCCCAGAGATAAACCCACGCACATATGGTGACCTTTTCTTTGATAAAGGAGGCAAGAATATACAGTGGAGAAAAGACAGCCTCTTCAATACGTGGTGCTGGGAAAACTGGACAGCTACAATGAAATTAGAACACTCCCTAACACCATACACAAAAATAAACTTAAAATGGATTAAAGGCCTAAATGTAAGGCCAGACACTATCAAACTCTTAGAGGAAAACATAGGCAGAACACTCTATGACATAAATCACAGCAAGATCCTGTCTGACCCACCTCCTAGAGAAATGGAAATAAAAACAAAAATAAACAAATGGGACCAATGAAACTTAAAAGCTTTTGCACAGCAAAGGAAATCATAAACAAGACATAAAGACAACCCTCAGAATGGGAGAAAATATTTACAAATGAAGCAACTGACAAAGGATTAATCTCCAAAATGTACAAGCAGCTCATGCAGCTCAATATCAAAAACAGAAACAACCCAATCCAAAAATGGGCAGAAGCCCTAAACAGACATTTCTCCAAAGAAGATATACAGATTGCCAACAAACACATGAAAGGATGCTCAATGTCAATAATCACTAGAGAAATGCAAATCAAAACCAAAATGAGGTATCACTTCACACCAATCAGAATGGCCATCATCAAAAAATCTAGAAACAATAAATGCTGGAGAGGGTGTGGAGAAAAGGGAACCCTCTTGCACTGTTGGTGGGAATGTAAACTGATACAGCCACTATGGAGAACAGAAAAAAAAACTAAAAATAGAATTACCATACAAACCAGCAATCCCACTACTGGGCATATACCCTGAGAAAAACATAATTCAAAAAGAGGCATGTACCACAATGTTCATTGCAGCTCTATTTACAATATCCAGGACATGGAAGCAACCTAAGTGTCAATGGACAGATGAATGGATAAAGAAGATGTGGCATATATATACAATGGAATATTACTCAGCCATAAAAAGAAACAAAATTGAGTTATTTGTAGTGAGGTGGATGGACCTAGAGTCTGTCATACAGAGTGAAATAAGTCAGAAAAACAAATACCGTATGATAACACATATATATGGAATCTAAAGGAAGATAAAATGGTAATGAAGAACCTAGGGGCAGGACAGGAATAAAGAGGCAGAGGTCGAGAATGGACTTGAGCATATCGGGTGGGGGAAGGGTAAGCTGGGACGTAGTGAGAGTGGCATGGAGTTATAAATACTACCAAATGTAAAACAGATAGCTAGTGGGAAGCAGCTGCATAGCACAGGGAGATCAGCTCGGTACTTTGTGACCACCTAGAGGGGTGGGATAGGGAAGGTGGGAGTGAGACGCAAAAGGGAGGAGATATGGGGATATATGTATATGTATAGCTGATTCACTTTGTTATAAAGCAGAAACTAACATACCACTGTAAAGCAGTTATAGTCCAGTAAAGACGTTTAAAAAAAAAACAACAAAAAGAACAAGAACCCTGTCCAGGAATAAACAGGGATTTATGAGGTATCTTTTTGGAATGTGAATATATTAGTCAGGGCACAGAGGCTACTCCTCTAATAGCATACCCTGAACTTCTAAGGGATTTTGAAATATTTATTACACAATTTATGCACCATGTTGGCCAAAAGGATTCATTTCTATTTATAAGAGAACTATCCACTAAGATTGATCAGGCTGTGGTTGAGGACAGATTCAATCTCTGGAATTGGCTGCATCTGTCCTGCTGAGGGAAATTTCTGCTACGGATGGGTTGGCTATGAATTACCCGAAATACTCCAGAGGGCAGCAAGCTGCCTTCTGTCCCCAGTTGACACTCAGCAATAGACCAAAGTGGCTACAGAACCCAGTGAGTTGCCCAGAAATAATCATGACTCAGGTTCTTTAAGGCCACAGTGACAGTGATGGCTAACCTCATAGAAGAAGCTGTACAAGAACCTCTCCCCTAAATCAGACCCCACAAACCATGTTTATGACAGAGGCAAGGGAAGAAGCAAAAAAGGGGTAAAGCAAACATGCATACAATGGAGAAATCTTCCATTTACCCTTTATGCTGAGCAAAAGAGCAGTAACTGGGGGCAGGTGTAGTCATGGTCACACTTCATTCTCAGTACTTCTGTGAGTATCTACTAGGCGTTAAAGCACAGTGCTGGGTATGGGGGTACTAAGTGAACAAGATGAGAGCCCAAGATCTCTAGTGGTAGAGATAAACATAAATGCTAATAACTGTAATTCAAGTGAGAAAGAGAGGTACAGATACATGTTTTTAGAAGAGGTGGTGAGAATATTTGCTACTGGCAGCGGGGTCTGTTGCTTGTGCTTGGTGGATCAAGGAAGGAAGGAGTGAAGGTTGGGTCCTTGGGTGGCCAGCTAAGGACGCCTCTTCTCTTTTCTTTCCTCCCTGTCTCTCTCTTTTCATTTCTTTCTTCTTAATACTTTATATCCTTGAAAGTTTTGAATAGAGAATTAAAGATGATCAGAACTATTCTCTGGAGAGATTAATCAGGTAGTAATGAAGTTTGTGGGAATGGAAATTAAGAGACAGAGGCAACGGATATTTAGGACATAAAATCAACAGGTCCAGGTCACTGACTGTTGTGGGGATCAGGAAGAAGGATGAGTCAAAGGTGACTTGGAGAATGCTGATGTCATTCAAGAATAGGGTCCCCAGGAGAGAAACAGCAGGCTTGAGAGAAACATACGATGTGTGGTTTTGGAAACACTGAAGTGCTAGTGAAGCTACCTGACAGGCTGTTGGACATGTGGGGCTAAAGCCCTGGGGAGAGGTCTGGATTGCTGAAACTACAGATGAGAGAGCGTTCTGCACACAAATGGGAGCTGACACCATGAAAACGCATGAGATCTACAAGGGAGGGAGTTTAGGAGGAGGAGAGAAGAGGGTCAAGGACAGAACCTGAGGGAATGCCTGCATATAGGATGAGAAAAAGGGCCAGACAACAAAACGAAAAGAGTAGGCATCAGAGAAATAATCTGAGACTCAGCAGACTGTCACAGAAAATAAAGGAGGCAAGTGGCTCAGGAAGGAGTGGGAGGTCACAGTGGGAAGTGCCACACAGAGATCAGAGTATGGGACTTAAGGAAATGCTGGTAGGGCTTAGAGGTGCAGTTTCACTAGACTTGTGGTGGGATCACAAATCAGGTTTCAAGTTCAAGGGTTAAAGAGGGAGCAACGGTTATCTAGTTTACATATAGTAGTGTGTGTATGTTAATCCCAAGCTCCTAATTTATGCCCCCCCCAGGTTTCCCCTTTGGTAACCATAAATTTGTTTTCGAAATCTGTGAGTCTGTTTCTGTTTTGTAAATAAGTTCACTTGTATCATTTTTATAACTAGATTCCACGTATGAGTGGACCTTCTGTATAGCACAGGGAACTCTACACCATATTCTGTAATAACCTATATGGGTAAAGAGTCTGAAAAAGAATGATATATGTATATGTATAACTGAATCACTTTGCTGTACACCTGAAACTAACACACATTGTAAGTCGACAATACTCCAATAAAATTAAACAAAAAAGAGGGAACGTATGAATTGTTCAATTCATATTTGTGAGCGTCCATCTATCTTTACTGCTTGCTTCTTCTTTTTCCTCACTGAACTCACCATCTGTCCACACTCCTCACTGCTATGTGCAACTTTCTAAAGCCTCTTCCTATTAAGGATTCAATAGACACTGACAAATATTGACAAAACGAATGAGTAAGTCCCTCTAGGAAACCCCAGGCTCCTAGCAGGTTATTGCTTATCTAGATTTTGTTCCCCAGGCAAAGATATACTGAACACAAAGAAATGTAGTTGTTTATTTTCATGGGCTGTGAGTCAGACAGGTCTGGGTTTAAATCCTTATACCCCTACACTTCCTAACTGTGTAATGTCAATGTGTCAACTGAAAAAGGATATAATAATAGTTCTTACTTCATAGAGCTGATGTGAGGACTAACTGGGATAATGTACATGGTGCCTAATATATAATAAGGGCTCAAAAACTGTATCACTCTTTATTCTGTCACTGGACATTATCAAGGTTACTTACTGAAATAAGTATTTATTATTATTATTTTTTTTACATCTTTATTGGAGTGTAATTGCTCTACAATGATGTGCTAGTTTCCGCCCTACAACAAAGTGAATCAGCTACACACACACGTTCCCACATCTCCTCCCTCTTGCATCTCCCTCCCTCCCACAAGTATTTATTATTGATAGAGACAATAAGGAACACAAAAGAAGCATTTGAAATCGTTTCTGAACTCACAGGAGTTTACAATCTCATTAGAAGAGTCAAGGCTGACATAGATGAGAAAATAAAGGAACAATACCCTACAGGTACTAGGTGGTGTGGTAATGTCTATATGTGAAACAGGAAATGAGGACAAGGTGGAGATCACTGGAGATTCAAAACAGAGGTGGGATGAAGATACTTTCGATAGGCTATTGAGAGAGAGACAGAGAGACAGAAAGTAGTGCAGAGGATGGGTGAATGTGTTAATGCAGAAATGCCTATGCAGGTATTGGGGTCACTTATGACCAGCTTCCCGAACATGGAAGATAAGTGATGAGGAGTAACTACATAGGAAACTGTTTATGGCAGGATGGATCCTGTCAAGACTTTAGTACAACAGTTGTCGGTGTTTGGTGGCTATTGTTGGGAAGTCCGTGCAAGTCTATCTGGAGGTGGGCAGAAAGACCTGGTAGGGAGACTGGCCTCACATGGCAGAATCAGATAGGCAGACTGAAGTCTGATGCTCATGCAAGGGTCCAGAGGACTAAATACTTTTTTGAATACCAGCCAGGATTGGAAGCAAAAGACTCATTCCAGACAGGATTTGCTCCTAATGAACCAATAAATCTGGATCTTGAGCCTTTAGATAACGGAGCATCAGGGGAGCTGGGGCAGAAGTGGGACAGGCAGATATCAGTGCCACAAGTACGCATATGTGCACCAGTGAATGAATGGTTATGTGTGTGCATACTTCCAAAGTCTTCCTGGGTATTGCAGAGACTCTAAATCTCCCTAAAGATTGCAGACAGCATCATTCTTTTGACACCTTTAGGTTTTGCAAAGCTACACACTCTAATTACATTTAGTGACAAACCATCTTAGAACTTAAGTGTATTTAGCCATTTCAAGTCTGTAACAGAAAATGGCATTAAATGATAAAGTTTCCCTACCAAATTAAATACGCCTAACCATTCTATTTATAGATGAAAGAAAAACATAACACAGATATAGCTCTTCCAAATTCAGTGACCAACTTCTAAAACATCTGCACTGAAAAGATATGATGTTGAGAAGCATTGGGGGAAAGAATCACAGTATTTGCCACTAGTGTCATTCACTGATCTCAATTAATAGGATGTCCACTTGCTGGGTATATAAATTAATCCAGGTTTAACTGGTTACTGGAAAGGTATCATATTTTTAAAAAGTTCATTCTCAAATGAAAGCACACATTGATTTCTAAAAGTCAATATTTTGCAGTTTGCATTTCCAAGTTTTAAATTTTTCTCAGATATCTGAAGTTAAGACTGTCATTACTGACAATACCTACATTATGAAAGAGGTACCTTCCCAGAGTTCATCAGTGCTTCTTTTCTCATAGATTCAATGCTATAAATAATGCGTTAGGTTCTATGGACCAGCCAAGCCATGGACTTAATCCAATGGTGGCAATCTGGGTCCCTAGCGCCTCGTGTAATACCTGGCACATGGTGCTCTTTATTTATTTAGTTTTAATTAATTTATTTATTTTTGGCTGCGTTGGGTCTTCGTTGCTGCGGGTGGGCTTTCTCTAGTTGCGGCGAGCGGGGGCTACTCTTTGTTGTGGTGCGTGGGCTTCTCATTGCGGTGGCTTCTCTTGTGGAGCACGGGCTCTAGGTGTGCGGGCTCAGTAGTTGTGGCGCACGGGCTTAGTTGCCCCACGGCATGTGGGATCTTCCCAGACCAGGGCTTGAACCCGTGTCCCCTGCATTGGCAGGTGGATTCTTAACCATTGCGCCACCAGGGAAGTCCTGCACATGGTGCTCTTTAAAAACTTGCTGAACAAATGATCTAATGAATCAACAGATAAATGAAGTATAGGTCTATGCTGTCCTGAAAGTAAATAACTCATAAAAACGACCTACCATATATAAAAATGTTTCTTTTGGAAAATGTGTTCTGAGTCCCAGCTTAGTCACCAGGAATGACCTCTCCTATGGTTCATCCTCTAACTTTGGTTGCCAAATGGGAATTTCTCCCTCAGCTCTGAAAGAAAACTCAAATTAAGTACCAGCTATCCTTGACATTTTCTCATTTTCACTTTACAGGAAGTCCTATAAAGAAAGAGGGGTGAAAGGAAGGGGATGATGAGAGGAGAGTGATGGGAAAGTTTGGGACACATTCAACAGAGACTATCATTAGGGTTGGTCCAACCTATTTTGTCAGTACATGTTCAACATTAGCATGACTGGAGCAGGTGAGGACAGAGACTGGAGTGGGTAGGGGTCAAGGTAGCAAAGAGTCTGCACTTGTCTCAGGCAGGGCTAACACTGAGGAAAGGAGTCTTCCTGTGGCCTCCCATCTAAGGCCAAAGCACTATAGCATAGTGGTCAAGTGCAAGGCCCCTGGAGCCAGAATTCCTGGGTTCAAACCGCAGCTCCCAACTTATTAGCTTTGTGATGTCAGATGAGGTACTTAACCTCTCTGTATCCCAGTAAAATGGGGATAAGGGTCCTTACCTCAAGAGTTGTAGGAGAATTAAATAAATTCACAGTGCCTGTGATGTGCAAGGGGTGTTTAAGTGTTAACTAAACAAACACATTAGGCTCCTAATAAGTTGCTAATTACATGTTATACATGTGATATTAAATGAATATTAAAAACATATTCAAGCTCGGTAACTATAGGCCTTCCTAAGGATTAAGGAGCAAGAAGAAAAAAAGGTGGGTATTGTTTACTAAATATCAATAAAAAGCATAGTACTATCTTCAGTTGTACTGGGACCACTGTTTTTACCTCAAAGGAAAAAAATTGTGCCAAATCACCATCTAGGAATAGGAATTGTAAAATGGTACTCTGAGGTTCTCAATGAGAACCAAGCAAATCTTAGACTTACTTTAGGAGTGTATTTTCTTCTGATGATACGGAAGAATATAAATTCAGCTCTTTTTTTTTTTTTTTTTGACAGTGCTGCCCTATGAACAACTACTCAAAATGGGTTCCATTAAAGAGTTCATCTCATTTCACTAAGTGAAATAAGGTCATCCTTTTTAATTTCAGAAATGTCTATGCCCAGCCAAATGACAAACGTCATTTGGACCCTTGGTACATAAATTGCAGTAATTTTTTAGACACAAACTTCAGGGTTGGACTGCCAAGTCCACATGCTTCCTTTCATGGTTTGCCAGCACAAAGAATTACTAGGGGAAACTGTTTGTTAAATGAAAAAGGTTACGTCATATTGAAGGACTGTGTGCTTAGGAACGGTTTCCCTTTGCCCAGTATTCGAAGATCAGAGTAGCTGTCATTTCCTCCTTTACTGCAGGATTATCCTTTTAAGTAAATGAAAGGTTGATTTATATGTGCATTACCCTTATTATCTTGCTAGAGCACAGAGTAAGATTTAGAATACAGTATTTGGGTCTAGGGAGTGACGAGATGTGGTGAAATTCCGTTTACAGAGTTTCTAATAGAAAAGACTAACCCCTTGGTTTCCTACCAGTTCACAGGACCCAAAGAAGCATTGCTCTCTTTTGCCTCAAAACCAAGCTGCTTATCAGCTATGCTAGGTGTCCTCACCATTCTCTCATCCTCTGCAGAGCAATCTCGTCAAACAACATCTGCAAACCCAGAGTGATGACAAAACGTGGCAGATCTGATCAGAAAGGGGAAAACACTAAAAATGACTAAAACTGCTTAGAACACTGAGACCAACAAGTACCAAGCCATGTAACAGGAATTTGCTATGCCACTGAAGTGTTTTCCAAGAAACCATCACAGTCTTTATAACATAGTTAATATTTTTATATGCAAATAATGTATTTCTTCACTATATCCTGAAACAGGTGATAGACATAGCATGGTATTGTGGAAACTGCACGGGTCCTGGAGCGTGATGACTTGGGTTCAAGTGTAGCTCCATTATTTAGAAACAGGGTGGCCTTCGATAAAAAGGGATGATGATAATACCTGCTGTATCGACTTCACAGCATTTTTGAGGGGATCAAATGAGATCATGTATCTGCAAGTACTTTGTAAACTGTTAAGGCCTTTCAGATCTAACTCTATTATCATGATTGTATTTGACTGCTTATTTTGTATATTAATCAGTATGGGTCACAGGGTATATTGTAAATCAATCAAGCGCTGATTTTAGCAAGTCACTGATCTAATAGCATGAAGCCTTTGGGAACTTAAACATGGCTCTCAAACCCTGCTGCAGGCTGCAGAACAAGTCTCACTGTCTAGAAAAGGCTAAATGTTCATACATTTTTGTGTATAAGGAAAGAGCAGTAAGCAAATGGAATCTTGTACATCTATATTAGCATTTAAATCAATATTTTATCTGAGAATATATTAGGCAGCAGGATTATTTAGGTTAATGTTATCTATTTGAAATACTTGTTCAAAGCACAGGCTGCCATCAAAGTATTTAATGTGGTTTAGATCCAGGGATTAGACTTTGAGGCTTAATGGAAATAAACTTCAAAAGGCACTTTTCACCAAAGTTAATATAAATGTAATACATAAATATAAAATATCATTTCTGTCTCAAAGGAACGGTTAAGCTGTAAACACAACTCTGTTCCATGTCTCAGTGGGATTTAGGTTTTTAAAAGGGGGAGGGCCAACTCCTTTAATAAAGTGTGGAGCTACTCTTAATGGCCTTCTTTATAAAGTGATGAGGAACAATTTGATTAAGGTGAGGCAGGTGGGTGATTAAGTCTTAGCAGGAGAATCTGATTGGGGTCTATGCATATGGAGTCTTGAAAAGAAAGAATACGACTTTGGGCCATAATCATTAAAAATGTCCTGTCACTAACTTCTCAAACTATGTACTTGTTTAATACCAAGTCCACTGGCACCAGCCAGTGACTGCACCCCTAAGAATTCTAGTCCAATTTTACAGGGTGAGACAAAGTATATAGGGTGGGAAGAGAGGGCCCTAGCTTCCACAGCCCTAATCCTCTCCTTTTCCATTCTTTTTTCTCATTTAGTTCGAAAGAGCCTTTTGTCTTATAAATCTCAAGCCAGCACTATCCCTTTGTCCCCCATGTCCCTCCCGACATAGACAATTTATTCCGGGAAATAATTTTTGGTAGAGTAAGACAGACTGTTAAGAGGCAGAGAGATGGCTAATAGTTGCTGTGGATATATATTTCTAATGCCTCTCTGCTTGCCTATTTTTCTTCTCCAACAGGCTGTATTTCACCCAAGTTTGTAAATCATAATGTTGACATTCTTATTAGCACAGTGAGTGCACACAGTGATCATCTATTAAATGCTTACTAATGATGATCAAACATCACCATCCAAGATGCCCTGGAGAAGAAAATCGATGCTACTTTAAAGGCAGGAGAAGAAGAGTTTTTATAACCAGAAAGGCTGTTCACAATACCTTTGGCATCTCATTAAGAAAAAAAAATTAGAGTCCTTGGCAGAGTAGCAGATCATACACTCTTTCAGTGTAAGGAATATATTTCTCTGGTATTTTCTAGACCACCTAGAACGGAATCAGGCAAAAGAAAAGACTGCCAAGTATTTAAAGAAATAAAGTGAATATATGTTTTCTTTGGGTGAAGCAAATGATTTATATAAAAATCCTTATTTCATTGAAGGGTCCTCTAATCAACATATGAAGAAAATATATATTCAATACATGTTATCATATCACATCATATTTTAATAAGACTACTTTACATTTGTTTAGTGCTGCTTGTTTATAAAGCACTTTCATCTTTACTGTCACCTTGGCTCTTCCCTCACCCCAGTCTCAAAGGAAGACTGTCCTAGGAAGCAGCTTAGGAGCACTGTCCTTAATTTACAGATGAGACACTGAGAAGTTAAGTGCCTTCATTTGTTCAACAAGCCAGGTACTTTTCTGGGTTCCCTGTTTACAGTGACGAACAAGACTAAGTTCCTGCTCTTATGGAGCTTTATCAGTGGTATATTTATAAATATTTAACAACCAGCTCTTTGAGTGTAGGTTCACCAAGAACTTATGATTTAACATTTCCTTTACTTTAATAAGACAGAATTGAAATAACAAAGTCATATGTTGGAACTTCACTCATTTCTCAATAGTCTGAGTGACTTCTTTGCTAAATTAATAGTTTTCAAACATTAGAAGAATATTTTCTCAATTTTTTGTGCTATTCGCTATGTAATAGCCATAGACAATAAATTATTAACATTTTATCCACCATTTCCTTAAATTTAGATCATCAGCAAAACAATAAACCAAACGCTGATTTGTAGGTTTGATGATTTCAGTGCTATAAATACTCCTACCATGACCAATTTTATTGAAGTCAGTGAACTCAGAGTTGGGAAAAAAAGTACAGTAGTACACCACTGTATAGTATTTCCACAATTCAGATGTAATAGATGTAAATACACTGAAGAGCATAGATAATCATAAAATGGTAAGTTTTGAGCATTTATATTTTTCTTCTTTTTTTAACCACCTTTATTGGAGTATAATTGCTATACAATGGTGTTTCAGTTTCTGCTTTATAACAAAGTGAATCAGCTATACATATACGTATATCCCATATCTCCTCCCACTTGCATCTCCCTTCCACCTATATTTTTAAAATATAACTTTATAATTTAATTTCTAATAATTTCCATGGTTTTTACTAGCTCACAAAAGGCAACTCACAGAATTGTTTTAATGTCACTGAAATTCATACTTAAAAATGATTAAAATGAAAAACTTTATATTATATATATATATTGACACAGTTACAAAAGAGACAGCAGGAAATAAAATAAGGAATATTCTGATGCTTGAATAATTTTTGAAAAGCAACAGCTGACAATGTTACTGAAAATTTAACAGATTTTGTGAGCCAGGACAGGCTGGCTCCAGCACACCAATGAGCTTGCCTTCCTTCTAGGAGGGAGGGAAAAGAGAGACTGGCTCAGGGTCATACATGAAATGGAAGAGCCAGCCCTGGCTCTAGATCCTCTAGCGTTCTAGCACTGTTTCTACAGCAGCATACTGTTTTCCGTATAAGCAAGTAATTATCAGATTGGTATCAGAAAGTTCTGAGGTATATCTGTTTGTTACAGAACAGCTGTATGGGGATCAGAAAAAAATGCCCCAAAGCTTAAACTCTATAAAGATGCTAAATTTGGTAAAAAAAAAAAAAAAAAGATGCAGCAAGTTCTGGAGAGAATGAAGATGGGAGACTAGGGTAGGAGGAGTCTGTAGGTCCAATAGCTGTTAGATCTGTAGATATGCAGGAATGTTGCAGTGGGGAGATGGAAGAAGCACCCTTCTAAATGGGTCCTGATTAAACTTAAAAGCAAAATTTTGTAGAACATCCAAGGAAACCATCAACAAACAAAAAGACAATCTACAGAATGGGAGAAAATATTTGCAAATGATGGAACTGACAAGGGACTAGTATCCAAAACATACAAACAGCTCACACAACTCAATATCAAAAAAACAAACAACCCAGATCACTGCAAGAGGATAGAAACCCCAGAAAGAAACCCACGCACCTATGGTCAATTAATCTATGACAAAGGAGGAAAGAATATACAAGGGAGAAAAGACAGTCTCTTCCATAAGTGATGCTGGGAAAACTGGACAGCTACATGGAAAAGAATGAAATTAGAACATTTTCCAACACCATACACAAAAATAAACTCAAGGGATCAAAGAACTAAATGTAAGGCTGGACACTATAAAACTCTTAGAAACTGGGTCTTAGTGTTGATATGGAGATCTCTGGGATAGCTCTCGCTGATTGATATTACGTGGGGCCGGAGGGTCTCTGGTGGTCCAAGGTCCTGGACTCGGCTCTTCCACCTCAGAGGCTCAGGCCTGACACCCGACTGGAGCACCAAGACCCTGCCAGCCACATGGCATGGAAGAAAAGAGAGAAAAAACAAAGGAAAAAAAAAACCAAGAACATATAGAACCCCAAACCGAATGGTAAAAGCAAAACTACACAGACAAAATCACACAAAGAAACAAACACATACACATTCACAAAAAGAGAAAAAAGGGAAAAAAAATTTTTTAAAGTAAAAAATAAAAATTAAAAAATAATATAAAAAACAAGAAACCAAACCAATAAACAAATCCACCAATGATAAAAAGCACTAAAAACTAAACTAAGATAAACATAAAAACCAGAAACAAATCAGATGCAGAAAGCAAACCCCAAGTCTACAGTTGCTCCCAAAGTCCAC
Organism: Delphinus delphis; assembly: GCF_949987515.2. Lineage (NCBI taxonomy): Eukaryota > Metazoa > Chordata > Mammalia > Artiodactyla > Delphinidae > Delphinus > Delphinus delphis. The sequence continues at coordinate 87,518,365 of NC_082684.1, forward strand.
TGCCTCAATTTTGGGAACATTCATTGTCTATTCAGGTATTCCACAGATGCAGGGTTCATCAAGTTGATTGTGGGGATTTAATCCACTTCTCTTGAGGCTGCACAGAGAAATTTACCTTTCTCTTCTTTGTTCGCACAGCTCTTGGGGTTCAGCTTTGGTTCTGACCCTGCCTCTGCATGTAGGCCGCTCTCAGGCATCTGCTCCCCACACAGACAGGAGGGGGTTAAAGCAGCTCCACCCAATGGCCAGCAAGCTCCAGTGCTGGACACCCCATGCCAAACAACTAGCAAGACAGGAACACAACGCCACCCATTAGCAGAGAGGCTGCCTAAAGTCATACTAAGTTCATAGAAACCCCAAAATACATCACTGGATGTGGTCTTGCCCAACAGAAGGACAAGATCCAGCCCCACCCACCAGAACACAGGCACAAGGAAGCCTACACAAGCCAGTGAACCAACCTCACCCACTGGTGACAGACACCAAAAACAATGGGAACTATGAACCAGAGACTGTGAAAAGGAGCCAGCAAATGCAGTAACTTAAACAAAATGAGAAGACAGAGAAATATGCACCAGATGAAGGAGCAAGGTAAAAACCCACCAGACCAAACAAATGAAGAAGAAATAGGCAGTCTACCTGAAAAAGAATTCAGAAAAATGATAGTAAAGATGATCCAAAATCTGGGAGATAGAGTGGAAAAAAAAAAAAAGGAAACACTTAACAAGGACCTAGAAGAACTAAAGAGCAAACAAACAATGACGAACAACACAATATATGAAATTAAAAATTCTCTATAAGAAATCAATAGCAGAATAACTGAGGAAGAAGAATGGATAAGTGACGTTGAAGATAAAATAGCGGAAATAAACACTGCAGAGCAGAATAAAGAAAAAAGAATGAAAAGAACTGAGGACAGTCTCAGAGACCGCTGGGACAACACTAAACGCACCAACATTCAAATTATAGGGGTCCCAGAAGAAGAAGAGAAAAAGAAAGGGACTGAGAAAATACTGGAAGAGATTATAGTTGAAAACTTTGCTAACATGGGAAAGGAAATAGTTAATCTATATAACATGGGAAAGGAAATAGTTAGTCAAGTCCAGGAGGCACAGAGAGCTCCATCCAGGACAAATCCAAGGAGAAACACTCCAAGACACATATTAATCAAACTATCAAAAATTAAATACAAAGAAAAAATATTAAAAGCAGCAAGGGAAAAGCAACAAAAAACATACAAGGGAATCCCCATAAGGTTAACAGCTGATCCTTCAGCAGAAACTCTGCCAGCCACAAGGGAGTGGCATGACATATTTAAAGTGATGAAAAGGAAAAAGCTACAACTAAGATTACTCTACCCAGCAAGGATCTCATTCAGATTCAATGGAGAAATTAAAACTTTTACAGACAAGCAAAAGCTAAGAGAATTCAGCACCACCAAACCAGCTTTACCACAAATGCTAAAGGAATTTCTCTAGGCAGGAAACACAAGAGAAAGAAAAGACCCCAAAAACACCCCCACAAAAATTAAGAAAATGATAATAGGAACATACATATCAATAATTACCTTAAATGTAAATGGATCAAATGCTCCAACCAAAAGACACAGAGTAGCTGAATGGATACAAAAACAAGACCTGTATATATACTGTCTATAAGAGACCCACTTTACACCTAGGGACACATACAGACTGAAAGTGGGGGGGTGGAAAAAGATATTCCATGCAAATGGAAATCAAAAGAAAGCTGGAATAGCAATTCTCATTTCAGACAAAACAGACTTTAAAATTACAACTACTACAACAGACAAAGAAGGACACTAAATAACGATCAAGGGATCAATCCAAGAAGAAGATATAACAATTGTAAATATTTATGCACCCAACATAGGAGCACCTCAAAACATAAGGCAAATGCTAACAGCCATAAAGGGGAAATCAACAGTAACACAATAATAGAAGAGGACTTTAACACCCCACTTTTAGCAATGGACAGATCATACAAAATGAAAATAAATAAGGAAAAACAAGCTTTAAATGATACATTAAACAAGATGGACTTAATTGATATTTATAGGACATTCCATCCAAGAACATCAGATTACACTTTCTTCTCAAGTGCTCATGGAACATTCTCCAGGATAGATCATATCTTGGGTCACAAATCTATCCTCAGTAAATTGAAGAAAACTGAAATCATATTGAGTATCTTTTCCAACCACAACGCTATGAGACTACATATCAATTACAGGGAAAAAAACCATAAAAAATACAAACACATGCAGGCTAAATAACCATGAGATCACTGAAGAAATCAAAGAGGAAATCAAAAATACCTAGAAACAAATGACAACAAAACACAATGACGCAAAACCTATGAGATGCAGCAAAAGCAGTTCTAAGAGGGAAGTTTATAGCAATAACAATCCTATCCCAAAATACAAGAAACATCTCAAATAAACAATCTAACTTTACATGTAAAGCAATCAAAGAAAGAAGAATGAAAATACCCCAAAGTTAGCAGAAGGAAAGAAATCATAAAGATCAGATCAGAAATAAATGAAAAAGAAATGAAGGGATGGGCTTCCCTGGTGGCGCAGTGGTTGAGAGTCCGCCTGCCGATGCAGGGGACACGGGTTTGTGCCCCGGTCTGGGAGAACCCCACATGCCACAGAGCGGCTGAGCCTGTGAGCCATGGCCGCTGAGCCTGCGTGTCCGGAGCCTGTGCTCCACAACGGGAGAGGCCACAGCAGTGAGAGGCCCGCATAGCGAAAAAAAAAAAAAAAAAAAAGAAAGAAATGAAGGGAACAATAGCAAAGATTAATAAAACTAAAAGCTGGTTCTTTGAGAAGATAAACAAAATTGATAAACCATTAGCCAGACTTATCAAGAAAAAAAGGCAGAAGACTCAAATCAACAGAATGAGAAATGAAAAAGGAGAACTAACAACTGACACTGCAGAAATACAAAGGATCATGAGAGATTACTACAAGCAGCAATATGCCAATTAAATGGACAACCTGGAAGAAATGGACAAAGTCTTAGAAAAGCACAATCTTCCGAGACTGAACCAGGAAGAAACAGAAGATATGAACAGATCTATCATAAGCACTGACATTGAAACTGTGATTAAAACTATTCCAAAAAACAAAAGCCCAGGACCACATGGTTTCACAGGTGAATTCTACCAAACATTTACAGAAGAGCTAACACCTACTCTTCTCAAACTCTTCCAAAATACAGCAGAGGGAGGAACACTCCCAAACTCATTCTATGAAGCCACAATCACCCTGATAGCAAAACCAGAAAAAGATACCATGAAGAAAGAAAACTACAGGCCAATATCACTAGTGAACATAGATGCAAAAATCCTGAACAAAATACCAGCAAACAGGATCCAACAGCACATTAAAAGGATCATACACCACGATCAAGTAGGGTTTATCCCAGGAATGCAAGGATTCTTCAACATACGCAAATCAATCCATGTGATACACCATATTAACAGAATGAAGGATAAAAACCATATGATGATCTCAATAGATGCAGAAAAAACTCAGGACAAAATTCAATACCCATTTATAATAAAAACTCTCCAGAAAGTAGGCATAGAGGGAACATACCTCAACATAGTAAAGGCCATATATGGTAAACCAATAGCCAACATCGTTCTCAATGGTGAAAAACTGAAACCACTAAGATCAGGAACAAGACAGGGTTGCCCAGTCTCACCACTATTATTCAACATGCTTTTGGAAGTGTTAGCCATGGCAATCAGAGAAGAAAAATAAATAAAAGGAATCCAAATTAGAAAAGAAGTAAAACTGTCACTGTCTGCTGATGACATGATACTATACATAGAGAATCCTAAAGATGCTACCAGAAAACTACTAGAGCTAATCAATGAATTTGGTAAAGTAGCAGGATACAAAATTAATGCACAGAAATCTCTTGCATTCCTATACACTAATGATGAAAAATCTGAAAGGGAAATTAAGGAAACATTCCCATTTACCATTACAACAAAAAGAATAAAATATCTAGGAATAAACCTACCTAAGGAGACAAAAGACCTGTATGCAGAAAACTTTAAGACACGGATGAAAGAAATTAAAGATGATGGAGAAAAAGATGGATTAAACAGATGGAGAGACATACCATGTTCTTGGACTGAAGAATCAACATTGTGAAAATGACTATACTACCCAAAGCAATCTACAGATTCAATGCAATACCTATCAAACTACCAATGGTATTTTTCACAGAACTAGAACAAAAATTTTGGCAATTTGTATGGAAACACAAAAGATCCTGAATTGCCAAAGCAATCTTGAGAAAGAAAAATGGAGCTTGAGGAATCAGGCTCCCTGACTTCAGACTATACTACAAAGCTAAAGTAATCAAGACAGTTTGGTACTGGCACAAAAACAGAAATATAAATCAATGGAAAGGGGTAGAAAGCCCAGAGATAAAGCTATGCACATATGGTCACCTTATCTTTGATAAAGGAGGCAAGAATATACAATGGAGAAAAGACAGTGTCTTCAATACATGGTGCTGGAGAAACTGGATAGCTCCATGTAAAAGAATGAAATCAGAACAATTCCTAACACCATACACAAAAATAAACTCAAAATGGATTAAAAACCTAAATGTAAGGCCAGACATTATAAAACTCTTAGAGGAAAACAAAGGCAGAACACTCTATGACATAAATCACAGCAAGATCCTGTCTGACCCACCTCCTAGAGAAATGGAAATAAAAACAAAAATAAACAAATGGGGCCTAATGAAACTTAAAAGCTTTTGCACAGCAAAGGAAACCATAAACAAGAGGAAACCATAGACAAGCCTCCGAATGGGAGAAAATATTTTCAAATGAAGCAACTGACAAAGGATTAATCTCCAAAATATGCAAAACAGCTCATGCAGCTCAATATCAAAAAAACAAACAACCCAATCCAAAACTGGCAGAAGACCTAAACAGACATTTCTCCAAAGAAGATATACAGATTGCCAACAAACACATGAAAGGATGCTCAATATCACTAATCATTAGAGGAATGCAAATCAAAACCACAATGAGGTATCACTTCACACTGGTCAGAATGGCCTTCATTAAAAAATCTACAAACAATAAATGCTGGAGACGGTGTGGAGAAAAGGGAACCCTCTTGCACTGTTGGTGGGAATGTAAATTGGTACAGCCACTATGGATAATAGTATGGAGGTTCCTTAAAAAACTAAAACTAGAACTACCATATGACCCAGCAATCCCACTACTGGGCATATACCCTGAGGAAACTATAATTCAAAAAGAGACATGTACCACAATGTTCATTGCAGCTCTATTTACAATAGCCCGGAGATGGAAGCAACCTAAATGTCCATTGACAGATGAATGGATAAAGAAGGTGTGCCACATATATACAATGGAATATTACTCAGCCATAAAAAGAAATGAGATTGAGTTATTTGCAGTGAGGTGGATGGACCTAGAGTCTGTCATACAGAGTGAGGTAAGTCAGGGAGAGAAAAACAAATACTGTTATGCTGACACATATATACAGAACCTAAAATAAAAGGTTCTCATGAACCTAGGGGTAGGACAAGAATAAAGATGCAGACGTAGAGAATGGACTTGAGGAAACAGGGAGGGGGAAGGTTAAGATGGGACAAAGTGAGAGAGTAACATTGACATATATACACTACCAAATGTAAAATAGATAGCTAGTGGGAAGCAGCTGCATAGCACAGGGAGACCAGCTCGCTGCTTTGTGACCACCTAGAGGGGTGGGATAGGGAGGGTGGGAGGGAGGCCCAGAGAGAGGGGATATGGGGATATATGTTTACCTACAGCTGATTCACTTTGTTACAGAGCAGAAACTAACACAATATTGTAAAGCAACAGTACTCCAATAAAGATGTTAACATTTTTTAAAATAATAATAAAACTCTTAGAAAAAAACAAAGGCAGAACACATTTTGACATTAATTGCAGCAATATCTTTTTGATCCACCTTCTAGAATAATGAAAATAAAATAAAAAATAAACAAATGGCACCTAATTAAACTTAAAAGCTTCTGCACAGCACAGGAAACCATAATCAAAAAGACAACCCTCAGAACGGGAGATAATACGTGCAAACAATGCGACTGACATGGGATTAATCTCCAAAATATACAAACAACTCATGCAGCTCTATGTCAAAAAAACAAACAACCCAATCAAAAAATAGGCAGAAGATCTAAATAGACATTTCTCTAAAGAAGACATACAGATGGCCAAAAATCACATGAAAAGACACTCAACATCACTAATTATCAGAGAAATGCAAACTAAAAGTACAATGAGATATCATTTCACAGAAGTCAGAATGCCATCACCAAAAACTCTACAAACAGTAAATGCTGGAGAGGGTGTGGAGATAAGGGAGCCCTCCTACACTGTTGGTGGGAATGTAAATTGGTATAACCACTGTGGAGAACAGTATGGAGGTTCCTTAATAAACTAAAAAGAGAACTACCATATGATCCAGCAATCACACTCCTGGGCATATATCTGGAGAAAACCATAATCTGAAAAGATACATGCATCCCAATGTTCACTGGAGCACTATTTACAATAGCCAAGACATGGAAGCAACATAAATGTCCATTAACAGAGGAATGGACAAAGAAGATGTGGTACATATACAATGGAATATTACTCAGCCATAAAAAAGAATGAAATAATGCTATTGCAGCAACATGGATGCACCTACAGATTATCATACTAAGTGAAGTAAGTCAGACAGAGAAAGACAAATATTATATGGTATCACTCATTTGTGGAACCTAGTTTTTAAAAGAATAATACAAATGAACTTAGTCACAAAACAGAAACAGACTTAACAGATATTGGAAACAAACTTATGGCTACCAAAGGGGAAATTTGAGGGGGAAGGATAAATCAGCAGCTTACTGATAAATCAGTAGCGTGTGAACATTCACATACTACTATATATAAGATAGATAACCAACAAGGACCTACTGTATAGCAGAGGGAATTCTACTCAATATTCTGTGATAATCTATATGAGAAGAGAACCTAAAAAAGAATGAATATATGTATACGTACAACTGAATCATTTTGCTGTACACCTGAAACTAACACAACATTGTAACTCAACTATACTCCAATTTAAAAAAAAGAAAAAAAAAAACCAAACAGCCCAATTAAAAACTGGGGAGAAGACCTGAATAAATATTTTTCCTAAAAAGACATACAGATGGCTAACAGGCACATGAAAAGAACCTCAACATCACTAATTATTAGAGAAATGCAAATCAAAACTACAATGAGGAATCACCTCATACCTGTCAGAATGGCCATCATCAAAAAGTCAACAAATAACAAATGTTTGAGAGGATGTGAAGAAAAGGGAACCCTCCTGCACTGTTGGTGGGAATGTAAATTGATGCAGCCACTATGGAAAACAGTATGGACGTTCCTTAAAAAACTAAACATATAACTACCATATGATCCAGCAATTCCACTCATGAGTATATATCCAGAAAAAATGAAAACGCTAATTTGAAAAGATATATGCATCCCAATGTTCACAGCAGCACTATATACAATACCCAAGATATGGAAGCAACCCAAGTGCCCCCTCAACAGATAACTGGATGAAGAAGATGTTTTACACACACACACACACACACACACACACACACACACACGCACACTGGAATATTAGCCATAAAAGAGGATAAAATTCTGCCATTTGTAGCAATGTGGATGAATCTAGAGAATATTATGCTAAGTGAAATAAGTCAGAGAAAGACAAATACTGTATGATATCACATATGTGGAATCTAAAAAATAATACAAATGAATATATATGCAGAACAGAAACAGACTCACAGATACAGAAAACAAACTTGTGGTTACCAGAGGGGAGAGGAAAGGGGGAGGGACAAATTAGGGGTATGGAACTGACAGATACAAACTACTATATATAATAGAAAAGCCACAAAGGTTTATTGTATAGGACAGGGAATTATACCCATTATCTTTTTTTTTTTTTTTTTTTTTTTTTTGCGGTACGTGGGCCTCTCACTGTTGTGGTCTCTCCCATTGCGGAGCACAGGCTCCGGACGCGCAGGCTCAGCGGCCATGGCTCATGGTCCCAGCCGCTCCGCGGCATGTGGGATCTTCCCGGACCGGGGCATGAACCCGTGTCCCCTGCATCGGCAGGTGGACTCTCAACCACTGCACCACCAGGGAAGCCCCCCATTATCTTTTAATAACCAATAATGGAGTATAATCTGCAAAAATACTGAATCACTATGCTGTACACCTGAAACTAAAACAATATTGTAAATCAACTATACTTCAATTTTTAAAAAAATTCCCTTCTTTGGGCCTCACCAAATATGTACACTCCTAGGTTGTGATCAAGGGTTTCTGAGAGATGTCTCTGCCTTCTAAATGTAGCTACCACCTTGACAATAGATATCCAAGGATATCTTCATCTCTCCTAAATTTCCCCAGATCCTCTAGTACCTCCCATCTAGAGTTTGTCTTAGGAGTTGCTACAAATGAGGCATTACCAGTGATAGCCTGACAAAGGAGTCCTAAGCTATGATGTTGAGAAAAACACTTTATTCAGAGAAAATGGCATGTACAAAGGCTCAGAGGCAAGAATAAGAAAGCCAAGGGCTTTGGATAGAAAACAGCTTTGCCAGAACAGGGAGGTTAGCAACAGGCAGACCACTGCAAAGCATCCTGAACCCTGTGATGAGGAACATGTCTCATTGTGAGAAAGACGCTGTTTTAGCACAACACCTTTTCATCTATTTTTTTTTCAGAAATAAGTTCCTCCCTCAACATCTGTTTACATCTAGACTTTAAAACTGTAGAGTGAATTTTTAAAGCCCCTTTTAAAGGAAGTTGGACTTATTTATGGTTCTCACGCTCCCAACAAAGCAGAGATCCTTCCAAGGGTCTAAAAATGAAATTATAAGGGGAATTAGCAAATATGAAAGTCTTTGAGAACATTTATAGTGTTTGAATTTCATTTTTACTAATACTAAACTAGACTCTTCTGAGAGATCAAGTTATTTCCTGATTGTAAGATATGGAGCATTGATGCTTTCAAGAGACAAAGGTAATACTTTGTGGATTTCTGAGAATCAGCAAGATCAAGAAAGAAGACATACTTTACCTCCCTGGGCCTCATTTTCCTCATTTACTAGCTAGTCTAACAATTCCTGCATTGCAGGGTTGTTGTGGGGAAAAGAAGAAAAGAGTGTGAGGTACATACAGCACCTAGGAATAAGTAAGCATTCAGTATACTATGACTGCTGTTAACATTGTGCACACAAATGTTTAATTCAATAAATGATCATTAAGTGTTACAATATACAAAACATGGTCTAAAATCTAGGTTTTGTTTCATCTTTTAAGTTATAAGTTATTTCAGTCACAGAAAAAATACAGGGGAAAAAACCCCAGATGTCTGGCAGATCATTTAATGCCCTATGATTTCCTTTATGAAAATATCACAGTTTACCCATTCCCCAAATAATACTGGCACTGAACCTGCCTCTTGGGAGAATTTCTCTAGGGTATATATCTAGAAGTGGAATTGCTGGTCACAGGGCATGATAATCTTCCCATCACAAATTGTTCTCCATCATTTTCTTTTGCACCCAACATTGTAGGAGCATTCTGATTCAACAGGTGTTTTAATTTTTGCCAACGCTATGGGTATGAAATGGTATCTCATTGTTCTAACTTTTATTTCCCTAATTACTAAATAGGCTGAGTCTCATTTCATGTGTTTTTGTCTATTATAGGTTTCTCCTGCAGTAAACTTCCTCTTCATGTCTTCTGCTCATGTTTTAAATTGGGAAATCGGTCTTCTCCTTATTGATTAGATTTTGGCTCTCGGTCTTTTCCCAGTTACATGTACTATAAATATCTTCTCAAAGTCTATTCCTTGTCTTTTCAAATTTTGTTTACAGTGAACTATAATCATCTGAAAATGGAAAAGATAGCATTACCTCACATGACAAATAATGCACCTGAAAGCTCCTACTCAAGCATCAGGCACAGATTAGATATTCAGTAAATGTGTTTTGCTCCATTCCCCCTCAACTCCCAACCTTAAGAAGTTCATAACTCAGTAGCAGAGGAGTGATTAAAAGCATTGGTTCTAGGGCTTCCCTGGTGGTGCAGTGGTTGAGAGTCTGCCTGCCGATGCAGGGGACACGGGTTCGTGCCCTGGTCCGGGAAGATCCCACATGCCGCGGAGTGGCTGGGCCCGTGAGCCATGGCCGCTGAGCCTGCGCTCCGCAACGGGAGAGACCACAACAGTGAGAGGCCCGCGTACCGCGCAAAAAAAAAAAAAAAAAAAAAAAAAAGCATTGGTTCTGGAGTTGAACAGACTTTACTATATTTAGCTCTATGACCTTGGCTCACCTTGCTTTAAGCTCTTTTAGCCTCAATTTCCTCATTTGCAGAAATGGGATAATAATAGTTAACTCACAGAGTTATGGTGAGGTATAAAGTGTTTAGCCCAGGGTCTGGCAAACAGAAAGGTCTCAAAATATGGTAACTGCTATCACCATCAACATTAACAGGAGAGATACACAATGTATACAAATAACTATAACATAGACCCAAATATCATTAACATTCCCTATGAGAAAAATTGTAATTCAATGCTATCACAATGCAGAGATGAGAGTGATAATATCCAGCTGGGGTCCAGAGGGAGTGAGGGAGGCTTCATGGAGGAATGGAGTGCGAATGGGCCTTGGAGGAAGATAGAAACGAAGGAGAAGAACATTCTAGGAAACAAAGCAGAGGCGTGGAGATTAGATACATCTATCTCCAGTCGGCCCAAGGTATAGGGACAACCGAATAAATCAGACTCAGGAAGCGAGCATTCATTTTTCTGGTTATAAGAGTATTCTATGCACTAAAAGGTAACTCATGGATTAATTAGCATTCTGAGTATAAATATGGAATACTGTTGGCTTTGGAATAAAATTTGGTGCGCAGGACTCAGTGGAAGAATTACTCAGAGAAAGGTGCATTAGGAGAATAGGAGATGGAACATCTGACAAATACAGGTAAAGCAAATAGATGTAGATGCCAAATGAGTGACAGGTAAGGGGCCTGCTGCTCTGAAGAGCCAGGTTTGGTGGCTGCTCACTTACTGAGTTTCTGGGGATCAGCAGGTATGATTTTCTTTCTTAAACAAGATGAGTTCTGAAATCTGACCCAGAAAAAAAACCCAGCCTTTTCTCATTGCCTCATTGCCTTTGCTTATATAGGCTCAGGCAATCATTGTCAGTCTAATTTTCTTTTTTTTGAATGAAACAAATTTCATATATTTTGGGCTTCCCTGGTGGCGCAGTGGTTGAGAGTCCGCCTGCCGATGCAGGGGACACGGGTTCGTGCCCTGGTCAGGGAAGATCCCACATGCCGCGGAGTGGCTGGGCCCATGAGCCATGGCCGCTGAGCCTGAGCGTCCGGAGCCTATGCTCCGCAACGGGAGAGGCCACAACAGTGAGAGACCCATGTATCGCAAAAAAGAAAAAAAAAATTTTTCATATATTTTGTCTTGAACAAAAAGTGCTCCACTTATTATCTACTTTTATCTACTGAAATTTAAAATAGCATTTGACTGTACTGGAATATACTAAAATATCTATTACTATATTTCTCATGAGCTAGTTTGTTTCTTTCCAAATTCACAGTACGTGATCAATTACTTTAAAAACAATTAGGCCTTATGTTACTGTTTTCTTAACAGTTTATCATATATGTACTCATGAGAGAACTGACCTACAAACCTGTTATCAGGTCCAGCTGTAAACTCTGTCCATCAAGACAAAGTATATGAAGTTGGACTTCAATAACAGTAGGACTGTTATTCTTGTTGTTGAACCCAAGTTCATGTGCCTGATGCATAGTGAGACCAAACAAACAGAAATGTTGGAGTCTGGAGCAGAGAAAGGTTTATTGCAAGGGCCAAGCAAGGAGAATGGGTGGCTCATGCTCAAAAGACTCCAAATTCTTTTGGGGAAGAGTTTTCAAAGGCAAAATTTGGGGTGAGTGCTGCAGGGTATGTGACTCTCTTCTGATTGGTTGATGGTGAGGTAATAGGGTGATGTTTCCAGAATCTCAACCTTCTGGTTCCAACCTGTCTGGGGTCTATGTGCTTGTGGTCAGCATGCAGTTATCATCCTCCACCTGGGTGGGGGGGTCTTAGTTTCTGCAGAATAACTCAAAGATATGCATTAGATTGTTATCTATAGCTCTTCAGGAGGAACTAAGAGTTCTGTGACTCTGCTGTCCTATTAACTGCTGGAGCCTGCTCTCTGGAACTCAGGGAAGACCTAGGAGAAAGCCTTTTTAAATTTTTTCTACAAACAAGAAAAGAGGGAACAAAGAGGGGTTTTTGTACCCAGGAGGGCCCCATGGGGTCCTGCTCAGTTTCACTTTTTTTCTTAGAAAATCCCAGGTTTGAGCATGGCGAAATGCTTTTTCTCGAACAGAAAATAGTGGGCAGTTCTGTATACAAAATCAGAAATGAACCACAGTAGCAGGGAAATTCTGATCACTCAAATCCAGCAGAACCCTAGGCATTTCTAAAGGAAAAAGCTACTATGTTTTTCTACCTTTTCCAAAATTTATCTGCTCATGGTGACTACTGTGTGTGCACAGATGTAGCTAAAATAATCACTGCGGGACCAACAGTTCTTTCCTCATTGTTTTCCAGTTCTTTTGTTTGCCTTTGGAATAAGTAAACAAACAGCAGGTGTATTCACCACTAAATAAGTCTTACCTGCTTGCAAGTCCCTAAAATACAACAGAATGAAAAATGGCAAGAAGAATCCTTGCTGTCTGTTGGAATTTGAACTCAATCACATGCATAAGGACAGAAGGGATCCTGTGGTTGGTCACAAACTATGGACCACAACTCTGAGATCACAGCCCAGAGTTTACCTGCCACTGTATGAGGTTAGCACCCTCTTCTACATATTACGTCTCTGTAACAATACCATAACCTCAAAATGTTACTTTCTATTCTTTAATAACCACTTTCTAATTGTCACCTAGATGTGCTGTATGCATACCACCATGTATTTCTACAATGGTGATTACTTCTTTCTTTTGGAGCAAACAACCCAAAAGCAAAACACACACAAATCAAAAACAAACAAAACCAAAAAATCACAGTTTGTTTTCCATATGAAATTCCTCTCTTTATGTATGTAACCTGGCAATATTTTGAAAAGAATTAAGATGCTTTATTCTTTTGCCTTTCTGAATGCATAACCTTCACCCTGTCTAGCTCAAGGCATTCATCTGCTTGGGGAGAGATTACGATTTATTAGAGAAGGACTATAAATAGAAAGAAGGAAGTGACAGTTGGCTTTTGATATGCAAAATATTATGGCGTATATTAGTCAGCTTTGTTACAGTAACAAATAACCCCAAATCTCAGTGGCTTATAGCAACAAAATTTTATTTCTTACTCACATTAGAGCTTGGCCACATCCAGTGCCAGCTCATCCTGTGACGTAGGCTGACAAAGAAGTCCCTGTTTTGGTCATGCCACCCTCATGGCAGAAGGAATAGAACAAGAGGGCTGGTGGTGCAAGAGACCTGCACTGACTCTCAAAGCTTCTGCTCAGATGTGGCCTCTATCACATCCGCTCACATGCCATTGACCAATGAAAATCACTTGTCTCAGCCCCACTTCAATGGGGCAAGGATGTGTACTCTTCTCATAGGAGGTGCTACAAGTCACATGGCAACAGGAACAGAGAATGAACAACTGCACACAACAACAGAATCTACAACGTGCTTAAAGACAGCAGCCTGGCAAGCCAAGTTGTCTTGCGAGAGGATTTTCCAAAATTCTTTACCTCTCCCTTTATTATATCAACAAGTCTACATAAAAGAGAATGTGGAGAAGATATTCCATCCAGCTATTCAGCCACTTTAGGTCTATGGAAGGAGGAGGATATAATGTCAGAGAAAGCCCAGTCCTTCCAGACCCTGAGAGACTGGGGCAAGGGCGGCAAAGCAGCTCTCATTTCCTCTGCCTGCAGAGTCTATTAAGAGAGGATGAAACCAAAGGCTGAGTGCCTGCCCTCTTTTCTTGTTTGTTTAAGACTCCAGGACAAGATCAACTCTCCGGTGGCCTTCACCACCACATGGGGCACAGACACAGTGACTCAGTGTTATAGCAGGGCTGGCAGAGAAGAGCCTGAGATTCAGGTGTCCTGAGCTCCCATAGGTCATATAAGGCACAGACCCTGAAAGATTACAAGAGGAGAGAGGACGGCAGAGGCAGCACAGACTCAGGGATGTGCAACCAGTAGAAGCCAAGGTGAAGCCCAGCCAGCAAGAGTGCTACCGGGTTCTGATCAGGCAGCCTACAGCCATATTTCAGCTGTAATGCCAGCAAAGCAAGCAGCACTCAGGTGGATGAGGGACATTGCCCCTGAGACCCAGAGACTGACAGGCCTGTCATTTGTGAGATTACCTCAAGGGACTGTTTGGATCACTGCATCAGCTTAAGCTTTAAACGAGATTGGATATTTAGGTAATCTGTCTTCCCTGCTAATCAGCGGGTAGAAGCTCAGGAGAAAGGACACTGTGATACTGACAAAATTATGAAGCTATACAGTCTCTTGGGAAGGCTCAAAGAAATAAGTAGAACCACTTCTATTTTGTTCACCACTATATCCGCAGCCCTAACACAGTGCCTGATGTAAGTATTCAATAAATATTCACTGAATGAAGGAATGAATGAGAGGCCGTGAGAGGAAACTGATCAACAGGTAATGCTATATCATCCAGGCAGACTTAATTAAGAAGACAATGTCGGGGTTTCCCTGGTGGCGCAGTGGTTACGAATCCGCCTGCCAATGCAGGGGACACGGATTTGAGCCCTGGTCCAGGAAGATCTCACGTGCCGCGGAGCAGCTAAGCCCGTGCACCACAACTACTGAGCCCACGTGCCACAACTACTGAAGCCTGCGTGCCTAGAGCCCGTGCTCCGCAACAAGAGATGCCACCGCAATGAGAAGCCTGCTCACCGCAACGAACAGTAGCCCCCACTCACCGCAACTAAAGAAAGCCCACAGGCAGCAACGAAGACCCAACGCAGCCCGAAATTAATTAATTACCAAAAAAAAAAAAAAGACAATGCCAGTATCTTCTTGGTATTAAGCCAACACAGTCCCCACTTCATTCCTAAAACAAGCTTATAATCTTTATGACATGGCTCCTACCACCATATTTAACTTACATCTGGTTCCCCATTTCAAAGCCCTTTGGATAACTGCAGTATCCTCTTGCCTCAAGAGAAAAACATGAAGAGCTGTGCAGGATTCAACCTTGCAGTCACAACAGAAAAGCAGTGAGCGTTATGGAACCAGAATGGGTGATGTCTGAACCAATAAACTAATTTTGGCATTTAGTGGCAACTTGATTTTACCTGTCCCAAGTCAATTTCAGCGTTGGAGCTACGCAGCCTGTCGGCATTAACAGTGGCTAGGATTCATAACACAGAACATCACAAGGAATGACAGAGAAAACATGGTAAATAAAATACAAGGTTATACGGGACTGAGGTGGAGATGTGTGCTGACTGAAACAATGAACTTCCACAGTGAACTATGTTTCTCAGCATCCTAGCTGTACACCAGAATCATCTGTGAAGCTTTAAAATAGACAGATGCCTGGCAGTTCTAAGTAGGGTGGGGCCTGAGCAATACTAATTTTTAAAAGCTCTGCAGGTAATTCTGATGCATAGCCAGAGTGTTCTGCAAGTGAGAACACCTGAGGACATAATCAGCAAGTACTGAATGAATCAATGAATGAAAAAGCTCCTTGGGATTATAAATTCTTCATGTGTATGGACTATGTCTTATTCATTTTTATATGCTAGCCTCCAATGTTTCCTGTAATGAATGAATAAGTGGATGAATGAGTCATGAATACTCTGCCTTGGGTAGCCTGATCTCTCAGGGAGTTTTGAACATGGGAAACAAATGAAAAAGTTAATAGCTGATGTTTGTTGTATATACTTCCTTAACAGAATTCCTGGCATAATTTTAGACAGACTAAATGAGAATGAACATGTGTGGTCACTAGAACACTAATTTTTTAAAAATTAAATGAAATTAATTTTTGTTGAACTTGGGGGGGGTGCTAAGGGAGGGGGACAGAGGAAATTGGTGCTATAAGATTTGCATAATGAAATCCTACACCCAGGATATGAAAAAGAGCAGAATCACAAAGCCGCCTCATTCTGCCCTCTACTATTTGTTTATTTCTATATTTACTTCTCCTTGAGCAGGAGTATAAGGTACAGCTGAAAATACCTACTGTTACTGATATGATTTATGATAAAATGCAGCACTGCTTTACAGAAATGTTTAATGTGTTAATGACTCCAAAGCCCTGGATGAGTGAAGCAAACACGGATGGGCTCAGTGAAGTTTCTAGCTCCCCGTAAGCTTCATGCTCAAGCTTTGCGGTAACAGAACCTATGCTGGGGAAAAGCGAGCATGTTTCTCTTCCTAGTTAAGTGCTAAATCACAGGCAACTCCGCCTTGTTAGCAAAGCTCAGCTACACCACAGATCCCACTCCGTTTCT
The DNA here is from genome assembly GCF_949987515.2 of Delphinus delphis. NCBI lineage: Eukaryota > Metazoa > Chordata > Mammalia > Artiodactyla > Delphinidae > Delphinus > Delphinus delphis. The sequence goes on from NC_082684.1 coordinate 87,535,043, forward strand.
CCAAAAAGAGGAGGTGAAGGAGGAGGCTGAGGAGAGGCTGGAATGGTCTGACTCTGTGGAGAGTTTGAAGGAGGTCCTGCAGTCTCCTGTCACGCTGACACTTGAGCTTACATGGAAGGGAGGGGGATGGAAGTGCTGGACGAGGGATACTGAACAAAAGAATGTGAAGTCTGAGGCAGGCAGGAGAGAGAAGAATGGCTTGGAACTAAAGAGGGTCATTTGTAGAGACGTGGATGGACCTAGAGAGTGTCATACAGAGTGAATTAAGTCAGAAAGAGAAAAGCAAATACCGTATAATGCATATATGTGGAATCTAGAAAAATGGTATAGATGGTCTTATTTACAAAGCAGAACAGAGACACAAACGTAGAGGACAAACGTATGGATACTAAGGGTGAAAGGGGTGTGGAGGGAGGAATTGGGAGACTGGGATTGGCACACATACATTATTGACACTATATATAAGACGGACAACTGATGGGAACATGCTGTATAGCACAGGGAACTCACCTAGTGCACTGTGGCAACCTAAATGGGAGGGAAGTCCAAAAGGGAGGGGATGTCTGTATGTGTATGGCCTACTCATTTTGTTGTGCAGTGGAGGCTAACACAACATTGTAAAGCAACCATACTCCAATAAAAATAAAAATAAAAAATCTAATCTCAGGAAAAAAATAATAAAAAAAAATAAAGAGGGAGAAGAAATCTATTCTCTGTTAAAACGATAAGAGCTTTCTTACTAGAAGTTTTCCAAAAAGGGCCAGTGTAAAGAGGGAAGGAAGGAGAAGACCTGAGCATGCAGGAGAGCTGTTGGTTTGACTGAGTGTCCTAATCAGAAGGCCTGGCAGAGTGATTAGACACCCATGTGCTCGGCAGCAGAGCTCTGGGCCCTGCCCGCCTGGTGGGTGCCGCCACACACGTCGCTACCTTGCCCTGGCTGACAAAAGCAATTATCCGAGACAGTGCAAATGAAGGTTGTTTTTGAATTTCTTGAAATAAGCAAGAACCTAAAGTCTGTCCAGGGCCTCTCATCTGCAAGAAGGAAAAAAAAAAACAAAACTGTGGATATTATAGCGATCCCATTATTGCCCAATGAAAATATTAAAACAAAATTAATAATGTTAATGCTCTCTTGTTCTATTTTGTGTACTCCGGTATTTGGTGGCTATTTCTATGGTATTCCTCAATCACCATACACCTTCTTCTGCCTTCACTTTTTTTTTTGGCTGTGGCATGGCTTGTGGTATCTCAGTTCCCCCACCAGGGATCGAACTCGTGCCCCCTGTAGTGGAAGCGCACAGTCTTAACCACTGGACCGTCAGGGAAGTCCCCGCCTTAACTTTAAGATTACCTGAATGTTACAAAGACATTAGAGAAACTAAAGACAAGGACAACTTTTGTATTTCTCAAATGATTACTCTGTCCCTGTTCTACAGATTATACGGCCAGAAGCAGGCCACATACTGACCAGGTCCCTTGGAAGCTTTTAAAATATTGCAGCAGGCCAGAAAATAGACTATTAAAGCTTTTCAAACGATGATAAAGGACAAATTCTCTTTTAAGAGGCGTCTCCACAAATATCACAAATGACCGTTTTTCCACAAGCCCCTTTCTTGATATGGCATTAGTGAGCTCTATGCTTTATATTTTCATGTGATATAATTTGCACTGTGTATATTCAATAGAGGCTTTCATTTATCCCCTTATTTGCTTTTGTTTTGTAAGATTTTTTTCTTCAGAAAACTACATAGGTAAACATTTCTAATATTTAAAAAATGGTTTTAGTTCTGACTTAATTTCAAAAGTGGAAAGAGGAAAGGCAATAGAATATAATGATTAAAATCATAGGCACTGCAGTCAAACTCCTTGAGTTCAAATTCTGGCTCTTTTACTAACTTGGTGACTTTGGGCAAGTTATTTGATCTAAGTCTAGCTTTCTCTACAAAACAGGGAAAATAGTTTGTCCCTAAAGATTTACAAAAATTAAATAAGATCATTCATGTTTGGGGCTTAGCACAGTGTCTGATATCTAATAAGTGTTCAGTAAATGGTGATTATGATTCATTTGTACCTACTTGATCTAGAGCATAAATTTTCCCATGCAGCACTCACAACATACAGGAAAACACAATAGGTCACAGACACAGCATATCTAAAACTGGTGGTTAGAAAGATTTCAGGAGTTTGCCTGGTCACACAGGGTTCTGGAATTTAGTCAGGCTGTAGAGTTGAAGTTGTTGCTCTTGCTTCCTTGGCAATAGTCTGGGCGGGAAAAAGATCCCAATTTCGATAATGAAAATATACTTTTCAGGCAGGTATCTAATTGAATCTGGCTTCCTTGAAAAGAACAGTGATATAATTTGCCACAATAGGATCTTAAGGGTCACCAATCACGCAGGGATGACTTCTGTTCATTCAACCCTCCTTTTCCAGCAAGGTAGTTTAGTTTTTCAGGCCTTCTAGTTATAATGATCTGACTAGTTACTTAAATGGTTTTTTCCCCTGACCTAATAACATCTGTGTATTTTCCCTGACGGCCCACTTGGCCTACACTCAAGTTCACAGACTTCTATAGACCAGTAAACTGAGTCACATTCCCCTCATTTACCACCTGCATTAGCACCTGTTTCTGCATCAATTTCACAGTAAGGGATTATAGACAGAAAGCTGTGTTCCCTTTCTTACTCCTTTGAGAGTTAATGGGCTTATCTGTCTATCTCAGGGAAAATATATCCCCCCTACTTAGCATTGCTTGGGGCAGGGAGATGTAGGGCTTGCCTACTTCCCTGTCCCTCCACCCGGGCCCCAACCTCCAAACCAAATCCTCAGAGACGTCAGCTATTTCAGATTTAGCTCTTTCTCTAGGCTTTAGGGCAGTCTGAAACTTGGGAGCCGAAAGCGAAGAGATTTAGGAAGCCCTAGTCCAATATTGTTGAGTTCTGCTATCAGGCTCAGTCTAGCTCTAACCTAGCAATTGGTTGCTTGTAATTAGGAGTCTACTTTCCCTGTACCCAGGTTAGAGAACTGTATCCCTCCCTTGTCTTCTTATGTATCTATTCCCTCTTTTGGTGATCTCAGGCCCTGAAGATGACTCCCTGAAACACTGAATGATGCTTACTCCAAGAGTCCCCATTTCCACTGGCTTCTTGCTGGAATCCTCCTTTTCTCCATTTCCATATTTGCCAAAGACCTTGTCCTACAACTAGAATTGCCAAATTCCTCCCAGCACATGCAGCAGGTTCCAGACTTCAGTCCAAGACCTGGCCTTCCCTGGTGGCACAGTGGTTAGGAATCCACCTGCCAACGCAGGGGACACGGGTTCGAGCCCTGGTCTGGGAGGATCCCACGTGCCCCGGAGCAAATAAGCCTGTGCACCACAACTGCTGAGCCTGCGCTCTAGAGCCCACATGCCACAACTACTGAGCCCACGTGCCACAGCTACTGAAGCCCACGCACCTGGAGCCCGTGCTCCGCAACAGGAGAGGCTGCCGTAATGAGAAGCCCGCGCACCACAATGAACAGTGGCCCCCGCTCGCCGCAACTAGAGCAAGTGGCCTTCGCGCGCAGCAACGAAGACCCAACACAGCCAAATATAAATAAATAAAATAAATAAGTTTTTAAAAAATGTTACTCTTCCAACACTGGTCATGTTCTGTACAAACTGCCATTATAAAAAAAAAAAAATTGCTGCCACAGGTGGCTCTTCCAGAGCTGGCTGAGTTACAAGATACAGTACCCATACTCAGAGGATACTCTACATAATCTATAGTTTAAATTTTTTGTTGTCTTGCCATGGCATGCTGACAAAAGGCCATAGAGTCTCTTAAGAAATTTATAATCACTAAGCAATGAAATCAACCATGGAATAAGTGTACACCACTGAGGCTTGGTCTGAGTTCAAATTTTGAACACATACATCTGGAGCATTATCCTAAGTGCTACTCTGACGGTGTAAAGAAGTACCCCTTAATCTTTACATGTGCCTGACTGGCTGTGAGCCAAGCACCCAGCATCCTGGCTGACTGAGACTCTGGCACTTGCTGCAATGTCTTTTGCCAAATTCTTCTGGCGTTTGTTTGAAGGTGTCAGAATGTGTTTTATTTCCCAAAGAATATTTTACTTTCTTATCCAAAGAATGTCTGTTGATTATTATCTGCCTACTAGTGTTGTCAGCATACCACAGACGTAACAGAATTTGGAGACACCTTTGGATCTATACCATCAGTGATGTGCAATTATGTGGATGCTTCTCTTGTTAGAGGTTGGTACCTTACTATATTTTCCTTTGAACCCATTGTTCCTTTGCCAATTGAACAATTCTGATCCTAGATTGAAAAATCTATCTGCTGTTTCTATATCACAAACCCGAGCAGCCCTGTGCTATTCTCAGGCATCTCAGGAAGGTGAGGTCAGTCCAGTACTTTTTATTCATCAGCTGAGAGGCTCTTATTCTGTCCTGGAGCCAACTAAATAGAATGACTCAAAAATGTCACATGTGTGTTCCTGACAGGCCTTCCCCATAGTAAACTCTCTCTAAAGGCACTGCTTGGATGAACTAAGTGAGAAATGTGTGCTGACCTAAGAGAAGCCGCTGGCGAGAGAAACTGCGCCACATGTCACAAAAATCAAAGGAATAGCTCCTAATACATCCAGTCAGACAGCACTTGTCAACGGGATAGAACACCACCAGAAATGCCTTACTCCAAACTCTGCATCTCTTTCAGACATAACCACTCTTGAACTAGTGTCAGAGGAGGAGGCATCCTTTCTCTGACCAAGGATGAATGTGTCCTGAGGGTTTTTTAAATCTCGTTCTTTTTTGTCTCCTTCAGACCTAAGTTTCATTAATCAGTCGCTCTCATCCTCATCACTCACACACTTGCTCAACATTCACCTATCTTTAAACTAAGAAAACAAACAAACAGAAACACTTTCCTTGTATCCTGGGTCTCTTCTAACTACTCTGTCCCTGTCCTTGAAGACAGTAGAGAGCAGTGGTTAAGAGTTTGGGTCCTTGCAGCTGGACTGCCTGGGCTTAAATCCTCTTACCTACATGGCTGTGTGACTGTGTTAGTTGCTTAACCTCTCTGTACCACAATTTCCTTACCAATAGAATGGGGATGATCACTGTACTTCATTGTAGTTACTAAGAGGAATAAACAAGATAATACATGCCAAGCACTTGAAGAAAAATCAAATTCTGATTTTTATATATTCTTGTACCCAGTAGTTTGTAGATTCTCTTGGATTTTTCTAATAGAAAATTTTAAAAAACCCATAACATCTGTAACAACATTACTTTTGTTTCTTTCTAAGCCTTACACGTTTTTGTTTGTTTTGCTTTATTCATGGGCTTCCAGTACAATAGTGAGTAGAAGCAGTGCTGGTCAGCATCCTTATCATCTTCTATTCACTCTTCTATTTTAATGAGGATCCCTGCCCCACATGGCACTAAAAGGCTCTGACAAAGGCCATTAACGACCTCCTTGTTGTTGAATCCAACAGGCACATCTCAATCATCATGTTCCCTGTTAAGCACCATTCAACATTAATGACTACAGCTTTTTTTTTTTAAACTCTTGCTTCCTTTACTTCCCACTAACACATGCCCTGTGTTTATCTCCTACCTCTGAACATTCTGTCTCAAACTCCTTTGATGACTACACTTCCTCTGGCCACCCCTTAAACATAACTGTGATACATAACAGCTCACACTACGAATCAGATGTGGAAAGAAAAATAAAATTCCTTTATTTTGTTTAGAACTACTGTGACTTTCCTTCCAAACCTATATTCACTGGTTAGTGGGAAAAATTAGTTAACTATCCAATTCAGCTTAAAGTACAGTCTTATCCAATAATTTATAAAATCCTATTAGGTGGAATTCAGTCTCTCTTGGATTAGACAGTCAGATGTGTCCAGGAAGGCAATCGTTCTCCTCCAAGATGATTACAAGTGACATTACTGAATAATTAGCAAATTCCACCATTTTTCCTAGATATTTTTCAATTTAACCTTAGATTTTTAGATATGGCATTTACGGCAAGGACTCATTCTCCTGTCATGCTGTCTTTTCTAACATGAGAGAAAGGCTAACATGTTATGACAGATTCACTTCCCCCTCTGGTGTATATCTTGTACTCGGACTATGCTTAAATGATTCATACCAAAAGACTACTCAACCCACATCAACCATAGTTAAAACAACTTAAAATGGCAAAAAGAGAACGGGAAAACGGAATAAAAAGTTGACTATGCCTAGGTAAATATTTGTGCATACATGTACATATGTCCCTTAAGCTCAACATGGAAAACCAGACGATTTGTTAAGGAATATCAGTGACACTAAAACTAGTAATAAAGCCTATTATTCAACAGAGAGTAATATGGAAGGAGGAGAAATAAAATTGAGATAAGAATGGTCAGAAAGGACATTTAGAAGTATAAGAAAAGGGCAGAAGGAGAAGAGTAGAAAGGAGAAATATAGTATTTGTCATCCACTCTCTTTGATATGTGAATACAATGCTGTTATATCCTGAATATGAGAACAGCTGGCTTTAACATCAGGTCAAAGCACTATCTCACCCCTGGGAAATACAGTCATTCTTCAGCTCATGATTAGGGCCTGAACAAGGTCTGTTGCTGTTTGTCACTCTGTCACAGAGTTCAATGGAATTATCTATTTCTTCTTACCTACAACAGTATTGTCTCTTTGCTGCTACCATCATTCATAGCACTGTGATGTTAACATTAAAATGTACTTCAGAGCTCAGCTTTGCAGTAATCTCCTTGATTATTTTAGAAAAACCCACAACCTCGCCTAATGCCTTGTACAGAGTAGACACTCAATAGACAATTCCTGAATGAATGAACGAGGATCTCCTTTCATTGAAGAAGGGAGGGGGGTGTCTCATTCTTCCCTGTACAAATATTCCGCAAAAGGAAAAGATTTTGGCATGTTTAACTTAGCTCTGGGGCTTCCCTGGTGGCACAGTGGTTGGGAGTCCACTTGCCATGCGGGGGAAACGGGTTCGAGCCCTGGTCTGGGAGGATCCCACATGCTGTGGAGCAACTGGGCCCATGCGGTGCAGCTGCTGAGGCCCGCGTGCCTGGGGCCTGTGCTCCGCAACAGGAGAGGCCACCGCAATGAGAGGCCCGGGCACTGCAGCGAGGAGTGGCCCCTGCTCTCTGCAACTAGAGAGAGCCCACACACAGCGGCAAAGACCCAACACAGCCAAAAATAAATAATTAATTTTTAAAAAAAAGAGAGAGAAAAGAATCAAAATAAAATAAAATAAAATAAAATTTAGCTTTGAATAGAGACCAAGTAGGAGAGAAGTCAAAGAAAATAAAAAGGGGGAAAAATAATAAACAGCTACAGATGTGCTATTACATTACATTAAGAATGGAAGTAGACAAATCACACATGCAGAAAAATGTTTGAAGACAAATGATGGAAAATGTATTATAAGCTTTATTGCTACAAGGTCATTTCCATATAGTACACATTTCCATCTATTTCCTTAATTCAACATCTAATTACCAAAGCCAATTCAAGGCAAACAGAAAAGTACAATGGACCACACACAAAAGAACTGACTCAAGAGGCTAATATTAATTTAATTTCCCAATTTTCCTCCCTAGCAGCTTTCCTAGTGTTTGCAAGGTTACTTTGACACAGTTTCTGTTGGCTCTGGAATTGAAATACAGTGTTGGTGTAATTGCTTTTCTAAGAATAGCAATGGTCACTACAATTTTTCTAAGCAGTTCCTAACCTTTCCACATTTTTGGAGTTTGCTAATTCTTGGAAACACAATGTATACATTTAATACATTTGAAAGCTATATTAAGGTTAGCCAAATTCAATTTCCCTTAATTCTAAAATTCAAGAAGTAGAGCATCCATGCAGGCTGAGAAAAGATTACCCTATAACTTTTCCACACCAATACTGGATGCAACCTTTCTTAAAGACATTTAGATTTAGCTGTAGGTGTCTAGCATGCCAGTACTGTCTCTACTGTGAGGACAACAGCTTTATTCAGATAGAGGCACTTCACATACTTTACAATTCACCATTTAAAGTATACAATTCAGTGGTGTTTAGTATATTCACAAGGTTGTGCAACCATCACCAGGATCTAATTTTAGAACATTTTTGTCTCCCCTAAAAGAAACCATTAACAGCTAATTCTCATTCCTCCCAACACCTACCAGCCCCTGGTAACCACTAATCTACTTTCAATCTCTATGGATATGCCTGTTCTGGACATTTCTTTTTTTTTTTTTTTACATCTTTATTGGAGTATAATTGCTTTACAATGGTGTGTTAGTTTCTGCTTTAAAACAAAGTGAATTAGTTATACATATACATATGTCCCCATATCTCTTCCCTCTGGACATTTCATATAAATGGAATCATATAACACATGACCTTTGGGGGTCTGGCTTCTTTCACTTAGCATGTTTTCCATGTGCATCTGTGTTGTAGCATGTATCGGTACTTCCTTTTTATTGACAAACAATATTCTATTGTAGGGATATACCATATTTTGTTTATCCACTTCTCAGTTGATAGACATTTGGGTTGTTTCCAATTATTGTGTACAAGTTTTTGTGTGGACATACGTTTTCATTTCACTTGGGCATATATACCTATGAGTTGTATTGCTGGATCATATGGTAACTCTCTATATATTTAACTTTTTGAGGAACTGCCAGACTGTTTTCCAAAGTGGCTGTCCCATTTTATATTCTCACCAATCATATATGAGGGTTCCAGTTTCTCCACACCCTCACAAGGCTTGTATTATCGACTTTTTTTATTATAGCTATCCTAGGGAGTGTGAAGCAGTATCTCATTCTGGTTTTGATTTGATTTTAATTTCCGTAAGAACTGATGATATTGAGCACTTTTTCGTGTGCTTATTGGCCATTTGTATATCTTATTTGGAGAAATGTGTGTTAAAATCCTTTACCCATGTTTTATTGGGTTGGCTTTTTATTATTGAGTTGTAAGAGTTTTTATATATTCTGGATGCAAGTCCCTTATTAGTTAAACAATTTGCAAATATTCTCCTCCATTATGTGGACAGTCTTTTCACTTTCTTGATGGTATCATTTGCTCCACAAAAGTTTCTTATTTTAATCAAGTCTAATGTATCTATTTTTTATTTTGTCACTTATGATTTTGGTGTCATATCTATGCTAGTTTTTATTATAGCTGTATCCCTAGAAATCCACTGTTAAAGCACTTGGTATTTCTTGAAGGAAAGGCAGCACGCATTATTGCTATTACCTGTAGATAAAAAACTTGGGTCACTTAAAAAACCAAATTACAATAGTGCAACCAACAGGGAAACCCTCCTAAAAATGGCTGAGATATGCTATCAGCTACCTCTTAATAATCCATAGAAATGAGAGAAAGAACCCATATAACTGAAACCCACAGATGATATGCAATATTTATTTTAGATATAGTTTTAACCTTCTTCACCAGAACCCTGACCAGAGTTGCTAAGAAGTAGATGACTTATTTGATTTTTATTACTTCTCCCTGAATTTGTACCACTACCTGGTAGAGAGTTCCACAAGCCTTAAAGTAGCCCAAAGAAGAAAGGCAAATGAAAGTATAAGCTGCCTGAATAAATCTCAACTTGGACAGTGGACTCCTAAAAAATAGAGCCCCCTTATTGAATAGAGGACTGGCTCTGCTCCTTCATTCCATATCCTAGCCATTGGAAAGTCACTGTAAAATCCTTTGTAAATAATGTATTCATAAATAATATATTTGTTGAGATGCAGAAATGGAAAGTGACAGAATCAAACTAACTAATTTATCAACTAAATAATCAACGAGGCAAAGAAAAAATACGATACACAGACGTTAGTCTTATATCACATTGTTAGAAGCAATAGGTAGGACTATAATGTCTTTCCTTCCTCCCATCTCTGCATTTACAAATTCTTCAGTCATCCAACAAATGTTATTTAATACCTACTATGTGCTAAAGGTACACAAATTAATAATGCATGAACTCTGCCTTCGTGGAGTCTGCAATTATTTAAGACCAAGTCAAACTACTATTTCCTTTATGAGCCCTTCAATTTGGAGTAACCTTTTCCACTGATCATCTTGGATAGCACTTTATCTACACCTTTTTTGGAAAGTTACAACCCTCTACTTTATAGTATATTTGTTTATAAACATGTCATGTCTCCAGCACTAAACTATAAACTGTGGGCAGGATCTGCGTACAAGTCACCTTCCTGATCACCATATCACCCTGTACATGAACACACAATCAATTTTAGTTGAGTGAATGGAGTTTTTAAAATATCAAATTTAGAAACACCAGTAGAAGATTAATATAAAGCATAACCGTCACAAAAAATTACATCCATGAATTGTTAATGCCGAAGCTTATTACTTTAGTCTGGAATACCAGCTATTCTAGTTTCCATATAAATGGTTTCTTCTCAACTTCAGCAGACTGCCAAAAAGGGGGTGGTTACATTTTTAGAATTTTTCAGCTCAAGTGAAAGAAAAAAATGCTAGAAACAAAAAATTATGGGAAAGTTATACTTGAGGGGTATCTGATGAATAAAGAGTATTTTCCTTTAAGAAAAACTTTCCCCAAATTTACCCCAAATGGGCAATAGATAAACTGACAAAGCAAACAATTAGATCCTAAATTGATGATTTCTTAATTGACCCTGAAATTCAGAGTGTTCTTTAACTTTTCCCTATCTTTCATCTCCTAATTAGTTTATATATTCAGCTACATTTTTAAAAGAACATTTAAATAATTTAAAACATTTTTAGAACAGTTTCAGAGACACAGAAACTTGCAAAGATAGTACGTTTATCCCATACCCAGTTTCTTCTCCTATTAAAACATTTTACATTAGTATGGCACATTTGTCACAATTAATGAACTAATACTGATATATTATTTTTAACCAAAATCTATACTTTATTCATATTTTCTTAGTTTTAACCTAATGTTCTTTTTCTGTTCCAGAACCCCATCCGAGGAACCATTTTACATTTTGTAGTCATGTCTCCTTAAGCTTCTCTTGGTTGTGACTGTTTTTCAGATTTTCCTTGTTTTTTATGATCTTGCCAGTTTTGAGGAATATTAGTCAGGTATTTTGCAGAATGTCTCTCAGTTGGGATTTGTCTAAAGTCTTCCTCATGATCATACTGGGGTTATGAGTTTGGGAGAGGAAAACTACAGAGCTAAAGTGCCATTCTTATTGTATCCTATCAAGGGTGTGTATTATGAACACTACCTTCACTGTGGATATTAATCTTTATCACCTGGCAAAGGCAGTGTTTGTCAGGGTTCTACATTGTAAAGTTACTCTTTCCCTCCTCCCTCTTCCATGCTGTATGCTTTGGAAGGGAGTCACTATGTACAGCACACGCTTAAGGAGTAGAGATTTATGCTCCACCTTCTTGACAGCAAAGTAGCTACATAAATTACTTGGGTTCTCCTGTATGGGAGATTTGTCTTTTCATCACCATTTATTTATTACAGATTTTTCTATTTTCTCCCATTTATTAATTTATTCATTTATTTCTATCAGTATAGACTCACGTACATTTATTTCATACTTTGGGTTATGATAAAACACTACTTTATTTTGTTGCTCAAACTGTTGCAGCTTTGACCATTAGGAACTCATTCAGTTGGCTACTGTGTCCCTTTAACATATCCCACCATATGAGTTTCTTTTGAGCGCTTCCTTACTCTCTGGCACTAAAAGATGCTCTATGCTCATCTTGTATATTTCCTGCCCCAGTCCTGGAATCAGCCATTTCTCCAAGGATCTTGGGTTCCTTTTACTGGAGAAAGGTATTAGCATCCAAAAAACTGTGTGCTAGCTCTACTTGTTGTTACTTGAGTGTCATTGCTTCTATAGCCACTTCTTTTTATACAATATTTCTCTCCATTTCCAGAATCAAAATGTTGATCAGGCCACCCTGTGATAGAGCCTAGGAAGGATATTAGAGACCAGTAAGTCTTCTACTCCGATCTCTGGGAAGCTCCACTCTCATGGATCAGTTTCCATCTCAACAAAAGACATTGTTACCATTTCTTACAAAGAGTGAACAATTAGACTCCATTCAATACTTATCTAGCCGTATACTTCTCTGCCTCTTACAGAATCATAGAATGTTAGGACCAGAAAAGGCTTTAGAGGATATCAAATTCATTTGTTCACTCACTCATAAACACACATTGAGGGCCTACTATGTGCCGGGTACAATCCTAGCTGATACGGATGTAAGAGTACACAAAACCAGACACAGTCCCTGATATCATGAAGCTCATGGTCTTGTGAGAATGATGAATATTAATTTTAAAATATCACAGCAATGCAAGTGTGCTAAGTGCATAAGAAGAGGTAAAAGACAGCATGAGAGAGTACTGCAGGGAGTCTAGATCTGTTGTGGATTAGGATTCAGGGAGCTAAAATCAGGTAGAGTAGCAGGTAACTAGGTAAAAGGCAGAAGGAAGACAATTCCAAACAAAGGGAAAGCATGTGCAATGGGCAGTGGCTGGAGGGAACATGGTGTATTAAAAAGCTCAGAGAAGGGAGCTCAGGAACCTGGCAAAAGATGAGGATGGAAGGGAAGCAGGGACTAGAACACAAGTCCTTGCCAAATAAAGCTTTTGCCTCTATTTTAAGAGGAATGGGAAGTTCCTGAAGTAAAATTCATTGAGGTTTTAAGCAGGGTGGAAGTAGGTAGAGACATCTTGAGATTTGTGTTTTGTAAAGATCATTCTGGATGTTGTGTGGAGAATGGATTATGGGTGGGCGAAAAGCTCCAGTATGAGGTGACCAATCACGAAGCTACTGGAGCAGGATAAAGAGATGATGCTGGAGAGCTTGGATTGGAGTGGTGGCCGTGGAGATGCAGAGAAGTGGGCAGATTTGAGGACTACATAGGAAGCAAAGTGGAGGGAACTCTGACATTTTGGGTATGAGGCAAGAGAAAGAACAGTTTAAGGGCAAGAAATGAGTTTCTAGTTTTGCACAATTGGATGGTGGATGGCGATGTCATTCACTAATAAGGAAAACATTGGAAGAGAACCAAGTTTGACAGGGAGGCCATGAGTTCAGTTTTGGATCTGTTGAATGTGAGGCATTCATGAGACATCCAAATGGAGAGGCCAAAAATATCACTGGATTAAAAAAATCTAGAGCTCAGGGTTAGTGATAAAAATTTGATATAGTTAGGTGATAACTGAAGCCATGAACACAGATATAATAGCGTAAGAAAGGATACAGAATGGAAGAGAAGTGGCACTGGAGAAGTCAAGTTACCCACAAAATGAGATTAATAATAATTCCTATTTCACAAAGTTGTAGTCAGGATTAAATGTCATCACATATGTGAAAGCAAGTGGCAAACTGTAAGCAACAACTATGTTAGTTACTACTATTAAAATTGTGTGTTTTATAAAAAACACTCCAATGGGATATGTGTACGGTTGTTTACCTTCTTGTGTTCAACCACTTAACAGAACATAATGTGTATACCATTACTCATTATTTGAAAAACACAAAATCTCTAGTAGTTACAGTAAAGGACTAACAGCTATTCATGATATGAAGAACAAGATTGACTTAATGTTATCTCATTTTCCCACTTATTGGCCCATAGGTGGAAAATGAGGCACTGAGAGAAGAAAGAATTAAGGTGCAGGAACAGCCCACATCCTGGCCTCCATCCTATTACCTTCCCTGCAATTGTGTGCTCTCCAAAGCCATTTGGAACCACAAAAATCTGAAACACTGTAACTTGGAAAAATCTGCCAGATTTTACCAAGACTCTCTTCAAATACACATTAACTAATTAAACATAAGTGACAAAGTAACATCTTCATTACAGAAACTGATTTGAATGAATGAGGAAACATTTAATACAAAGAATTATTTCCTTAATAGATTGTGACCATCAGCTAAATGCTATTTTCACAGGGGTGTCCTCCAGAAAATGAAATTAGCTTCTTTATAGAGAACTGGATATATTTTTAAAAATTAGATTCTACCCATATTTTAAACAGATGCAAACTCTTTAGGATACAATTTTAATATGTCAGCTTTCATAATGGTAATCCCAGAATCACAAAGGTGAAAGGTACACAAGGATCTGCCTCCAAAAATGTTGAGCTGTCTCCTAAGATTTCACGGTTTGTGAATTGCCCCAGGCACCTGGCCACAGGGGTCTGAAATTCAGCCCACATTCCTCTCATAAAGTCTTGTGACCAGGAACAGGGTTAGGATAGCCTGGATAAAGACAGGGGATGGGGGGGTGGATTTTATTTTGTTTGGCCCAGAACTGGCGCCGTTGGCACCAACATGTTATAGTAGCACTGCAGAAGGATCATACAAGAGCAACTGTTTGAACTCCAGACAAACACTGGACTCTTTTAAGATCTGATTTGGGTTTATATGTGGTCTTGAAAGGAAGCTTATGACAAAAGCAACCATTAAAATGCTTTTATTAAACTATTAATACTATCCTCAGCTACGAAGATGGTTTGATTTTCTTGTTGAAGCCCTTCACCTGACACTACACTGTCAGTGTGAAGTCATTACATAAAATCTAAGCTTTAATACCAAATGTATTTGGAAACATTAAAAGTAAATAAAAACTCAGGTACCTTTCATTTTACCAAGTACAGTGGTAAAAAGAAAAAAAAAAAAACACCAAATAGTAAAAATAATTCTGTAGAAGCTTTTCAGGAAAAGAAGTACGGAACATACTTATAGTAGATGTGGTACTTTGTGGTACAAAGCAGGTATGAAACAACCACCTGACTGAAAACCTCAGTTCAAAAACTTGGATCTGAACCTGTGGTTTGGACTTAAGTCACTCAACCTCTTTCAGCCTCAGTTTTTTCACTTGTACGAAGTGGATTGAACTAAATTATATCTAGAGTCTCCTCCAGCTCTGACATTCTCTAATTCTACAAATGTCATTGTTACAAATCCCCTTTTCTTTGTGTGATCTTCATTTTCTATACCACAGTTATCATTTAACCACTGTTTTTGCCCTTCTTGTTCTGGTATTTCTTACCATTTGTCCCCACAATGAAATAACCTCCTCTCTTAGTCATTAACTAATATATGATCCTCTCTCATCTTCAAACCTTTTCAAACTCACTAAATTTTTCATTAGCAATTATTCACTGAAAAGCTTAAAGACTTAATCATCTCTTTGTCCACTGTCCAGATTCTGCTGGACAGCTTAGCCTAAATAAACCCAATACTCCAACCCATGGTTGGACAGTCAACAAGCATTCATAATTCTAGGCAGTGGGAGGATTTACAAAAAGTAAAGGACATTCAAATTAGCATAGAATCAAACTAGGAGAGAATAATTCTGAAGTGATATATAAATGAGAGAGAGTAGGGTAAATACAGGGAAAGCAAACTTTAAGTGGTCAGAGCAGGAGAAATATCAATATAGGCTGGAGAAGAATAAGAATGTAACTGGCGGAGGAAATCTCTCCATGTGGGGCAAACGATACAGAAACCTAGGTACTGAGCAATTATAATTATGAAAAGCCTTTCCAGATGTTCTCTTTATTGTAGAGAAGAGAGGTGGTCGAGAGAACAAGTTTCCTAACTCAAGGTTTTCGTTACAGGTTTCTAAATATTCAGTACTCTGAAGAGTCTCAACCACGACAATGTGAAAAACTACCTTGTTAGAACAAAGACTGTTACTGTCAATCTAAATAAATCCTTCAGATATACTAGCTCATAAATGACTTCAGAAACCTAGGCTAGGAAGGATACTATCTTGCCAAGACATCAAACATAGCTTCTGCACCTCCTCAATTCCCCTCCAGACCATTATTTCATTGTCCCTGAAGCCAACCAGGGACACCGTGGGTGAGGGGGTGATCCCCCATATTGATGGCTAGTTAGCCATATGCCCTGAGTTTCCGGATTCTCCTGTTACTTCCAAACTTGGATAAAATCCTACACCAGGGCATGGAATCTGGCTTTCCAAGTGACCACTGGTGAAGCAGGATGACAGAACTATGAATTTAACTCACCACAGGGTGACATTTGATAATCGGAAACAGCAGGCAGAAAGGGTCCAGGCAGATACATTTCCTCTCCCTCCCTGCTCCCACGAACTGTTCATCTACCCTATCTGGAGACACCACATGAGGTCAAGTATATGCACTTGCTGAACAACCAGCTTAATCCCTTTGAGGATCATCATGACACAGTCACGGCAATCCAATCACTTTACTTTGTTTCTCATAGCTTCTTACTTCTCATCTCTTTCCCCTTACTCTCAGTGTTCTGGGATTGTACCTCCAAATAAATCTTCATTTAATTCCTGCCCTCAGGCTCTGGCTTCTAGAGAACCCAGGCTAAAACAGCAATCAGGCCAAAAAGAAGTAAAGGAAAGAAACTTGGATTAGTAATTGAGATACACTGGTTCTAATCTTGCTATGACTGGCTCTATTAATTGGCTATTTGACCTTCTGGGATCTGTAACATTCTGAGATCTGTGAAATGGGATAGGAGTTAGAGAAAGAGAGATTAAGCCAAATGACTGCTGGGTTGCTTCCAGCTCCAGTGCTTTATGATCCTTAGGAATTACACAATCCAAAGCCTCACATAACCCATGAGAAGATGGGTCAGTGTGAAAACCATGGAGTCCTATTATATCCCAATTCATTTGATCACAGCAATAGTTTGGAACAGCCTTATGAAATATAACTTTAACTGAATCTTGTGCAAAATTCTCTTAGCTCTGAAACAGGGCCATTTTCAATACCATCAGCAGCCAGTGTTATTTGATGTGTGACAGTGTATTTTGCAACTTAACCAAATATCACAAATCCAATAAAAGTAGGCCACAGAAGGAGTTATGAGAGTTATAAGGCCACATGTGTTCTGTAGAAAGTTAAAAATATAAGAGTATTTTTAAAAATCAGTAGTATCAAGTGAAAAAGGTCAGTCACAAAAGACCACATATGGTATGATTCCATTTATATGAAATGTCCAGCAAAGGCAAATCTATAGAGATAGAAAGGAGATTCATGATTGCCTGGGACTGGAAGTTGGAGAAATGGAGACTGACTGATAACGGGCAGGGGATTTCTTTTGGGGATGATGAAAATATCCTAAAATTAGTTTATGGGGATGGTTGCTCAACTCTGTGAACATACTAAAAAACACTGAATTATATACTTTAAATGTGTGAATTGTATAATATGTGAATTATACCTCAATAAAGTTATTTAAAAAGTACTGGGCCTATTTTATTGTGGGGAGTGAACTGGCTCAGAGACAAAAAAAAATGTGTTAAGAACAAATGAGCATTTATTCCTAAGGACAGAGAATTGTAAAGAACTTATTTATATCTTTAAAAAGGCTGTAGAAGAGGACTTACATAGTAACTTTATCTGGTTTCTGTTTGACACTAAATTCCCCTAAGCAGCAAAGAGCCAGACTCTTTGGGGACAGACTATCAAGAAGAATTTAGGAATTTGGGCAACTGGCAGAGGAGATTCAGTGTGACCAAGTGCAAAATGACACAAATGGGAGAGGCCTTCAACTAGCAACAGTCACAAACCACAAAAGGGATCTGGGAGAGACAGTGGGTTATTCAATTCAACAGAACATTTTTGGGACAACTATTATATACAAGGTACTGTTTTAAGAGCAGTAGTAAAGAAGGAAATTCAGAAATGACACCAATATATACCCACTCCCTCCTCTACTTCAAACAGCCCCTAACGTGGTAAAGAGATAACACGCATACTGAGAGGCCAGGTGAATAAATGTTGTGATAGAGTCTGAACAGGTACTAGGAAGGTTAAGGAAGACTTCATGGAAGAGCTGGCCTTTTCTCTGGGCCTCAAACATTTGAGAATATCAATTCAATATGCTGCCGTACCCTGGAAAACTAAACAAATAATGGGATCCATTCAAGAAGAGTAAGAAATATAAACACTAAATTAGTCTACCTTATGTAAACAAGAAATACACTCTAGGATGACTACACTTCACAAGAGGTAGGATAAAACGTCATTTATATAGAGACAAGTCTCGACAAGTCCTTGGCTTCAAATTCAGAAGCACCATTTTTCTTAAAGTATTTGACGTTCAGAGTCAGCCCCTGAACACTTGGCTACAAAAACAGCTCAAAGTGTTAAAGAGCTGCAGACTGATCAGATGGCTATTTGTAGGAAAAGGCTTCCTCAGGTTTGCTGATAATGTCCATGAGCACAAAGGAGAAGAGAAAGGATAGAAAAAGATAAGAAGGGAAGGGGAGAGAGCTGTCAGACAGCAACAGAGACCGGAAGCAGAAGCAGAGATTACAAACAATGACAGGGTAGGCGGCAAGGCTGCAAGTGGCAGACACTGGCACAGAAGAAAGCCAGTTACAAAAGAGGCAGAAAAGAAACTCATTCTACAGTCTAAACCAACAGTGAGTTACCAGCTCACCAACAGCCCTGGAAGGCAGGGGAGAAACAGAAAGCAAAAGGTGCCTAAGGACACACACATCCACCCAGAAGCCTGCCAGCCAAGGCAGTTCAAGGGCCCCTGGGCAGAAGGGGCTGTCCGCGGTGCAGAGCTACATAGCTGCAAACTACATCAATCAGCTCCATGTCCCCACGCCATATATATGCACAGCACAAAATACTAACATTCCTAAACATGACCCTGAGTCAAGAAGAGATCAAGTCAAGATAAACATTCTCTGTTTAGGGACTTCCCTGGTGACCCAGTGGGTAAGACTCCAAGCTTCCATTGCAGGGGGCACAGATTCGATTCCTGGTTGGGGAACTAAGATCTCACATGCCTTGTGGCCAAAAAAAGAAAAAATTCTCTGTTTAAAAAGGCATCTTTTCAGAAATAGACACAGAGATGTAGAGAACAAACGTATGCACACCAAGGGGGAAAGGGGTAGTGGGATGAATTGGGAGATTGGGATTGACATATATACACTAATATGTATTAAACAGATAATGAGAACTTGCTATATAGCACAGGGAACTCCACTCAGCTGTACAGTAGAAACTAATACAACAGTGTAAAACAACTATACCCCAATAATAATAATAAAGGCACCTCTTAAAACAATTTCATTCAAAATTAAAGTAAAATATTGGGAACATAAATCATCAAATCCTCAACTATATGGAAAACGTATTTTTTTAGTCCTCAAATGGCTTATTCCCTAATGACTTCACACAATAGAAATTTCATTCCATGATGGGATAAGAAGACAGAAACGACAATTCTATAAGGGCGATCTAAAAGAAGACAAGGTCAGAAGCCATTTAATTACATAAAATAAGAAAAAAAATCCCTGTCATACTAACTTATTCTCAAAATCTGAATCTAAGAATACTTGGCTTAAGGGCCTGCGCTCTAGAGAGTAAATGAGACAGGACCCTATGTGAAAACATTTTAAATCCCTTTAAAAATATAAGCTCAATGAAGGAAGGAACTATTTGATGATTCTCTCTCTATCCTCCATAGTCCTTGGACATAATGTCTCACATGCAATATAACTTTCCAAACTGCCACATTCTCCAGTGCATTTCACAACTGAAGCTTTCACTATGTACTAGCTGCTGCTTTTGATTAGGTCAGAAGAGTACAACAGTATCCTCCCACATTTTTCAGCTCTTGACACAAAGATACAACAATGGGGAAATCCTACATCTTTCACCTCTCTACTCCATGTGCTTTACAAATGTGATTTTATCATTATGTTTTCTTTTCTCTCAACTCCCACAACCCAGACATGCCAGCTCCTCTCAATATCATAGTTACTTAACTCTGAATCCCTCCCAGTCAAACTCTAGGGGCAGATTTTTTGGAGAGGTTTCAAGAAGCATTTGGGAGAGACCATCGTATCAGTCTGGGATCGAGGAAGGCAAACTGTAATGCCCACGGATACTCCCAGAGGTTCAGTCCTAAGGAAAAGTTGTGGGGTAATCCCAGGGTTGACCAAGATAAAAAGCAGTAAAGGAGGCGGAGTCAAGATGGCGGTGTGGGAAGATGCGGAGTTAACGTCTCCCCACAACTAGGGCCCCTGCCGGCTGCTGGTGTGGGACTCTGACACCCAAGGAGACAGGAGGAACCCAAAAGTGAACTGGTGGCTTGTGAGATCTTGGTTCCCAAGCTCAGGGTCGGGCCAAAGCTCCTGTGGTGGGAGCTCTGAGTCCAAACCACTGGACTAACAGAGAACCTAGACCCCAGGGAATATTCTTTGGAGTGAGGTCTCACGGAGTTCCTCATCTCAGCACCAAGACTCAGCTCTACTGAGTAGCCTACAAACCCCAGTGTTGGAAGCCTCAGGTCAAACAACCAGTAAGACAGGAACACATTCCCACTCATTAAAAAAAAAAAAATGAGATAGCAAAAAAATATGTCACAGATGAAGGGGCAAGATAAAAACTTATAAGACCAAATAAATGAAGAGGAAACCGGCAATCTACCTGAAAAAGAATTCAGAGTAATGATAGTAAACATGATCCAGAATCTTGGAAATAGAATGGAGGCACAGATTGAGAAAACATGAGAAATGCTTAACAAAGATTTAGAAGAACTAAAGAATAAGCAGAGATGAACAACACAATAACTGCAATGAAAAATACACTAGAAGGAATCAATAACAGAATAATTGAGGCAGAAAAACCAATAAGTGAGCTGGAAGACAAAATGGTGGAAATAACTGCTGAGGAACAGATAAAGAAAAAAGAATGAAAATAATTGAAGACAATCTCAGAGACCTCTGGAACAACACTAAACGCACCAACATTCGAATTATAGGGGTCCCAGAAGAAGAAGAGAAAAAGAAAGGGTCTGAGAAAATATTTGAAGAGATTATAGTTGAAAACTTCCCTAACGTGGAAAAGGAAATAGTCACCCAAGTCCAGGAAGCACAGAGAGTCCCATACAGGATAAACCCTAGGAAAAAAACACCAGGCACATATTGATAAAACTAACAAAAATTAAATTCAAAGAAAAAATATTACAGTAGAAAGTCAGTAGAAGGAAAGAAATCATAAAGATCAGAGCAGAAATAAATGAAATAGAAACAAAGAAAACAATAGCAAACATCAATAAAACTAAAACCTGGTTCTTTGAGAAGATAAAATTGATAAACACTTAGGCAGACTCATCAAGAAAAAAGGGGGAGGATGCAAATCATTATAAAAATTAGAAATGAAAAAGGAGAAATCACAACTGACACTGCAGAAATACAAAGGATTATAAGAGACTACTACAAACAACTCTACACCAATAAAATGAATAAGCATGAAGAAATAGACAGTTCTTGGAAGGGTACAATTTTCCAATACTGAACCAAGAAGAATTAGAAAATATAAACAGACCTATCACAAGTAATGAAATTGAAACTATAATTAAAAATCTTCCACAATCAAAGTCCAGGACCAGAAGTCTTCACAGGTGAATTTTATCAAACATTTAGAGAAGAGCTAACACCAATCCTTCTCAAACTCTTCCAAAAAATTGCAGAGAGAGAAACACTCCCAAATTCATTCTACAAAACCACCATCACCCTGATACCAAAACCAGAAAAAGGTATCACACACACAAAAAATTATGGACCAATATCACTGATGAACATAGATGCAAAAATCCTCAACAAAATACTACCAAACAGAATCCAACAGCACATTAAAAGGATCATACACCATAATCAAGTGGGATTTACCCAAGTGATGCAAGGATTCTTCAATATACACCAACCAATCAACATGATACACCACATTAACAAATTAAGGAATAAAAACCATATGACCATCTCAGTAGATGCAGAAAGAGCTTTTGACAAAATTCAACACCCATTTAGGATAAAAACTCTCCAGAAACTGGGCAACATTTACCTCAACATAATAAAGGCCAATTATGACAAACCCACAGCAAGCATCATACTCAATGGCGAAAAACTGAAAGCATATCCACTAAGATCAGGAACAAGACAAGGATGTCCAATCTCACCACTATTATTCAACATAGTTTTGGAAGTCCTAGCCATAGCAATCAGAGAAGAAAAAGAAATAAAAGGAATCCAAACTGGAAAAGAAGAAATAAAACTGTTACTGTTTGCCAATGACATGATACTATACATAGAAAATCCTAAAGATGCCACCAGAAAACTACCAGAACTAATCAATGAATTTGGCAAGGTTTCAGGATACAAAATTAATGCACAGATATCTCGGGCATTCCTATACACCAACAACGAAAAATCTGAAAGAGAAATTAAGGAAACACGCCCATTTACCACTGCAACAAAAAGAATGAAATACCTAGGAATCAACCTCCCTAAGGTGGTGAAAGACTTGTACTCAGAAAACTATAAAACACTGATGAAAGAAATCAAAGATGACATAAACAAATGGAGAAATATACCATGTTCTTGGACTGGAAGAATCAATATTGTGAAAATGACTGTACTATGCAAAGCAATCTACAGATTCAGTGCAATCCCTATCAAACTACCAATGGCATTCTTCACAGAATTAGAACAAAAAATTTTACAATTTGTATGGAAACACAAAGACCCTGAATAACCAAAGCAATCTTGAGAAAGAAAAACGCAGTTGGAGGAGTCACGCTCCCTGATGTCAAACTATACCACAAAGCCACAGTAATCAAGACACTATGGTACTGGCACAAAAACAGAAATATAGATCAATGGTACAAGACAGAATGCCCAGAGATAAACCCACGCACATATGGGCACCTAATTTACGACATAGGAGGCAAGAACATACAATGGAGAAAAGACAGCCTCTTCAATAAGTGGGGATGGGAAAACTGGACAGCTACATGTAAAAGAATGAAATTAGAACACTACCTAACACCATACACAAAAATAAACTCCAAATGGATTAAAGACTTAAATGTAAGACCAGACACTGTAAAACTCTTAGAGGAAAACATACAAAAAACACTCTTTTTTTTTTGCGGTACGTGGGCCTCTCACTGTTGTGGCCTCTCCCATTGCGGAGCACAGGTTCCGGACACGCAGGCTCAGCGGCCATGGCTCACGGGTCCAGTCGCTCCACGGCATGTGGGATCTTCCCAGACTGGGGCACGAACCCGTGTCCCCTGCATTGGCAGGTGGACTCTCAACCACTGCACCCCCAGGGAAGCCCGGAAAAACACTCTTTGACATAAACCACAGCAAGATCTTTTTTGACCCACCTCCTAGAGTAATGGAAATAAAAACAAAAATAAACTAATGGGACTTAAAAAAACTTAAAAGCTTTTGCACAGCAAAGGAAACCATAAACAAGACAAAAAGACAACCCTCAGAATGGGAGAAAAAATTTGCAAATGAAACAACAAAGGATTAATCTCCAAAATATACAAACAGCTCATGGAGCTCAATATCAAAAAAACAAACAATCCTGTTAAAAAATGGGCAGAAGACCTAAATAGACATTTCACCAAAGAAGACATACAGATGGCCAAGAGGCACATGAAAAGATGCTCAACATCACTAATTATTAGAGAAATGCAAATCAAAACTACAATGAGGTATCACCTCACGCCAGTCAGAACGGCCATTATCAAAAAATCTAGAAACAATAAATGCTGGAATGGGTGTGGTGAAAAGGGAACCCTCCTGCACTGTTGGTAGGAATGTAAACTGATACAACCACTATGTAAAACACTATGGAGGTTCCTTAAGAAACTAAAAATAGAACTACCATATGACACAGCAATCCCACTACTGGACATATACCCTGAGAAAACCATAATTCAAAAAGAGATATGTATCACAATGTTTATTGCAGCACTATTTACAATAGCCAGGACATGGAACCAACCTAAATGTCCATCGACACATGAATGGCTAAAGAAGAGGTGGCACATATGTACAATGGAATATTACTCAGCCATAAAAAGAAATAAAATTGAGTTATTTGTAATGAGGTGGATGGACGTAGAGTCTGTCACACAGAGAAGTAAGTCAGAAAGAGAAAAACAAATACCATATGCTAACATATATATATGGAATCTAAAAAAAAGGTTCTGAAGAACCTAGGGGCAGGACAGGAATAATGACGCAGATGTAGAGAATGGACTTGAGGACACAGGGAGGGGGAAGGGTAAGCTCGGATGAAGTGAGAGAGTGGCATGGACATATATACACTACCAAATGTAAAATAGATAGCTAGTGGGAAGCAGCCGTATAGCACAGGGAGGTCAGCTCAGTGCTTTCTGACCACCTAGAGGGGTGGGATAGGGAGGGTGGCAGAGAGAGACGCAAGAGGGAGGAGATATGAGGATATATGTATATGCATAGCTGATTCACTTTGTTATAAAGCAGAAACTAACACACCATTGTAAAGCAGTTATACTCCAATAAAGATGTTAGAGAAAAAAAGAAGGGCTTCCCTGGTGACTCAGTGACTGAGAGTCTGCCTGCCGATGCAGGGAACACAGGTTCGTGTCCCGGTCTGGGAGGATCCCACATGCCGCGGAGCGGCTGGGCCCGTGAGCCATGGCTGCTGGGCCTGCGCGTCCGGAGCCTGTGCTCCGCAACGGGAGAGGCCACAACAGTGAGAGGCCCGCGTACCGCAAAAAAAAAAAAAAAAAAGATAAGAAAATTGGCCTTAGGAAACTATTTTAGCAGATAATAAAAATAATTTGTCTGTAGTATATAAAATGTTTTTCTGAAACACTTAAAAAAACAAACAAACAAAAACAAAAAGAGATGTACCACAATGTTTACTGCAGCACTCTTTACAATAGCCAGGATATGGAACCAACCTAGATGTCCATCGACTCATGAATGGATAAAGAAGATGTGGCACATATATACAATGGAATATTACTCAGCCATAAAAAGAAACGAAATTGAGTTATTTGTAGTGAGGTGGATGGACCTAGAGTCTGTCATACAGAGTGAAGTCAGAAAGAGAAAAACAAATAACGTATGCTAACACATATATATTGAATGTAAAAAAAAAAAGGTATGAGGAACCTAGTTGCAGGGCAGGAATAAAGAGGCAGACATAGAAAATGGACTTGAGGACATGGGGTGGGAGGGCAAAGCTGGGGCAAAGTGAGAGTAGCATCAACATATATGCACTACCGAATGTAAAATAATTGGCTGGTGGGAAGCAGCCGCATAGCACAGGGAGATCAGCTCGGTGCTTTGCGAGGACCTAGAGGGTTGGGATAGGGAGGATGAGAGGGAGGCTCAAAAGGGAGGGGATAAGGTGACATGTGTATGCATATGGCTGATTCTCTTTGTTGTGCAACCCAAACTAACACAGGATTGTGAAGCAATTATACTCCAATAAAGATCTATTAAAAAAAAAAGCAGTAAAGGGTACCCATGGTCTGCCACTATTAGTCTGACCCTTTGGCTAGAGTGTTATCATCATCCACTGTACTTTAAAGTGTTTAAGACTTCGGCTAGGTCATAAATGTGTGATCATTCATCCTGGACTGTCACCCAGTCCAGGTTACAGCTGCCAATCAGGGAATTCCATAGAGTTTGACATTTGAATCAGAGTATCTACTTTTCAAAAAGTATTTTTCACTGCAATAAAATATACTTGGATGGGCTGGGACAGGTTTAGCAGGCTCTTTGCTTTGAACTTCCAGCCTCTCCCATGGTCTTGTCTAGTGGTGAGATACATTTCCCATATGTTGTTAAATCTGCATGATGACCAGCAATCATTTCCCACCACCATTTCCTGATACAAATAACTAACATTGCCCTTTCAAAGACATCATGCAAGGTGCCTGCTGGTAAAATGAAGTGTGCAAGAACACAAGTGGCTAGGCACAACTCATTCTTTCCTGTCTTGAGTGTTCACAGGAGAAGTATTTGATGCTGCTGTCCCCTGCCATCTGCCTGATAAACCAGCCAATCATGTTGTAGCCCACGCCATCCATGTGTTGTGAGATGCACAAAGCTACCAGGCCTCCAGGGTCAGTGGGAAATATATTAAGTCACAGGTTAGATATACGTGAAGAAAATACAACCTGAGCAGTCCTGCTGTAAAATATTTGAACAGTAGAGCGTTCCTTCTACAGTGCTTTTGTCATTTATTTTACTGGTGTAAACAAAGACTGTATTTTATTGCTTGGTGATGCTTTTTAAATTTGTAATAAACCCTTTCAGCATCAATGAGCGTTTAAAATGTGCATATGCTTAATGAAAAATTAAGTCCCAAATTCCTTTCTCAAGTAAGTGGATTATGAGCAAGTACCCTACACAAAGTATTTGTTGACATCTTCCATCTACCATAGGAGGGATACAGATATCACCATCCATACTAAAACTAGAAGATATAATCCTTTTGAAGAAGTATTGGCATTTACATCAAAAGTTAGTAGGTGCACATACAGAGGAGTCGAACAAATAAGTAAATGAGTGGTGGATGGTGGGAGCCAGTTTTTTTACTGTTAGAGAGGAAGCAAGGGAAGAAGGCCAGAATAAACCAAGTAGTACTGGGTTAGAGTTAAAGATGTTATTAGAGTCAAAGACATGAATATAAACTCTTGTTCAGCTTAATATATGAAGATAGATGCAGAAATAATTATAGATATGTGCTTTTACATGGGTTTGCATGGAGACATTTCCTGGCTCTGTCTGCTGAGAGAGACTAGAAGCAGTCACACTCTAGCAGCAGTGAGCACACCCAGATCTTGGTTTCTAAATACCATTCTACAATAAAAGAAACCAGGGTTCCTTGGATAAATGAATGATCCTAAGGCTGGGGGAAAATGCAACATAAGCCTGGAGCAAACAGTAGTGCCACAAGGTAAGGAAGTACTAAAAAATCAAAAGGATGGGAGCATGTCAAAGGAATTTAGAGCCAACCTGAAAGAATGGCTAAAGCTGAAACAGTCTGAGCAATAAAATAAATAACATAGTTTGGTTTATAACACAAAGTAGAAAGTAAATAAGCATGAGTTGATGCTGATATAAATAGATTATTGAGTAAATAAATGAATGGGGGAGAAAAGATAAATCTTCCTTTATAAAAGAACTCCAAATAATTTATGTAGATACTGCCACTCCCACTGCAGGAGGTAGAGCTTAATTCTTCCCTCCTCTCTCTTGAGTGTGAGCTGGACTTAGTGACTTGCTTCCAAAGAAGTATAACAAATAGTATGGTGGTAGGCTGTGGGGGGCAGGTATGAGTAACTGTACAGTGTAGAAATCGGGCAAACACTGCTTTGGCCAGGTGACAAGGTTTACATCACCAGTGATAAGTCATGCTGATAGCATGTATGTATATCCCTTTATGTTATTTAATGAGAACACTTCATTTCTGGGGTTCTTCCCCCTCCCCAGCTTTACTGAGATATTACCGACATATAATATATGTAAGTTTAGGGTGTACGTTGCAAAGATTTATATATATATATATACACATACACATATGTATACATATATATATAATGAAATGATTACCATAATAAAGTTATGGTAATACATCCATCCCCTCACATAATTACTTGTGTGTGTGTGTGTGTGTGTGTGTGTGTGTGTGTGTACACATGTGGTGATAACATTTAAGATCCACTCTCTTTAACAACTTTCAACTGTATAATACAGTATTGTTAATTAGTCACCATGCTGTTCATTAAGTCCCCAGAACTTATTCATCTTATAGCTGGAAGTATGTATATTTTGACTAACATCTCCCTATTTCCCCCACACCCAAGCCCCTGGCAACCACCATTCTACTCTCTGAATTCAGCTTTTTTAGATTCCACACGTAAGTAAAAATGTACAGTATCTGTCTTTCTCTGTCTGACTTATTTCACTTAGCGTAATACTCTCCAGGGTACATCCATGTTGTCACAAAAGGCAGGATATTCTTTTTAATGACTGAATACATGTCCGGTATTCTTTCCTAAAACCATAACTCCTGTTGAATCATGAGAAAAACGTCAAACAAATCCAAACTGAGGGATATTTCACAAAATACCTGACCAATACTCCTCAAAACTGTCAAGGTCATAAAAGTCAAGGAAAGGCTGAGCAACTGCCACAGACCAGAAGAAACTGAGGAGACAGGATGCTGTGTGGTACCCTGAATTGGATCCTTGGACAGAAAGAGAACGATAGTGGAAAAACAGGTGAAATCCAAACAATGTTTGGTTAAGATAACAGTGATGTAGCAACAGTGGTTTCTTAATTTTGACAAATGTACCATGGAAATATAAGCTGTAAACAACAGGAAAAACTAGGTGAGGGATAAGTGAGAACTCTGTGTACTATCTTTGGAACTTTTCTGTAGATCTAAAATTATTCCAAAATTAAAAGTTTATTTTTAATACAATGTTATATGTAAATTATACCTCAACAAAAGTTAGTAGCGGACTTCCCTGGTGGTACAGTGGCTAAGAATCCACCTGCCAATGCAGGGGACACGGGTTCGAGCCCTGGTCCGGGAAGATCCCACATGCTGCAGAGTAACTAAGCCCACGAGCCACAACTACTGAGCCCACGTGTCACAACTACTGAAGCCTGCGTGCCTGGAGCCCATGCTCCGCAACAAGAGAAGCCACAGCAATGAGAAGCTTGAGCACCGCAACGAAGAGTAGCCCCCACTCACTGCAACTAGAGAAAGCCCGCGCACAGCAAAGAAGACCCAATGCAGCCAAAAATAAATAAATTTATAAAATAATACTGAAGTATATATAGTTCAATGAGTTCTGACTCACTGTGTACAATCATGTAAAAATCACCACAATTAAGACATAAAGTATTCACATCACTCCAAAAAGTTCTGTATCCTTTGCAGTCAATCCCCTCACCGCTCTCCAGCCCTGGCAACCACCGATGTGTTCTGTGTCCCTAAGGTTTTGCCTTTTCTAGAATTTCACATAAATTGGATAGTACAGTATATAATTCTTTGTTTCTGGCTTCTTTCATTTACCATAATGCTCTTGCAATTCATCCATACTGTAGCCTGTATCAGAAGTTTCTGCCTTTGTACTGCTGAGTAGCATTTCATTATATGAATTTACTGCAGTTTACCTGCTGAAAAACATATGGGCTATTTCCACTTTAGGGCTTTCATGATTAAAGCTGATACGCACATTTACATATAAGTCTTTATGTGGACATACGTTAGGGTGGGACTGCAGGGTCATATTCTTAGTGTATGTTTACCTTTATAAGAAATGGCCAGGCTTCCCTGGTGGCACGGTGGTTGAGAGGCCGCCTGCCGATGCAGGGGACACGGGTTCGTGCCCCAGTCTGGGAAGATCCCACATGCCGCGGAGTGGCTGGGCCCGTGAGCCATGGCCGCTGAGCCTGTGCGTCCAGAGCCTGTGCTCCACAACAGGAGAGGCCACAACAGAGGCCCGCGTACCGCAAGAAAAAAAAAAAGAAATGGCCAAACTGCTTTCCAAAGAGGGTGTATCATACTGCATTCCTGCCAGTAGTATACAATAACTCTACTTCCTCCAGATTCTCAACAACACTTGATATTATAAACCTTTAATTACAGTCATTCTAGTGGGTGTGTATTGCTGCCATTGTAGTTTTAATGTGCATTTGCCTGATGACTAACAGTGTTGAGGTTCTCTTCAAGTGGTTATTGACCATTTATATATTTCCACTGGTGAAGCGTTTAAATCTTCTGCATATTTTAAAAACTGAGTTTATTGTCTTAATGATTTGTGATATTTATATATTCTGGACATAAGTCCTTTATGAACCTATTCTAGGTTCTTTGCACTTCCATATGATTTTTAGCATCAGTTTGTCAGTTTCTTTTTTAAAAAGCCACCCAGGAAGAGTTTGTATACGACTGTAAAATTTATTAGTATATCTATCTAGGACTAGGGTTTTGTTTTTTGCTTTTTTTTTTGCGGTACGCGGGCCTCTCTCTGTTGTGGCCTCTCCTGTTGCGGAACACAGCCTCCAGATGCGCAGGCTCAGCGGCCATGGCTCACGGGCCCAGCCATTCCGTGGCATGTGGGATCTTCCCGGACCGGGGCACGAACCCGTGTCCCCTGCATCGGCAGGCGGACTCTCAACCATTTCGCCACCAGGGAAGACCTAGGACTAGAGTTTTTGTTTGTTTGGTTTGGAGTCAAGGTTTTTTAACTATCAGCTGGCTTCCTTTAAAAGATATGGGGCTACTCCAGTTATCTGTTTCTTCCTGAGTGAGCTTTGGTTGTGTCTTTCAAGAAATTTGTCATCTCATCTAAGCTGTCAAACTTACTCGCATGAATTTATTCATGTACTTATATATTTTCATATAAAAACAAAAATGAAAATATTCTCCATTTAAAAGAATTTGTTCTGAGTTTATCAAGTACCTCAGCATCTTAGAGGAAGTATTTCTTTCAATTAATAATATTATGGTTTATATAGAAGAGTCAATAAGGTCATATTTATGAGCCATAAAATGTAACTGTGAAGACAACTGAGCAATTTTGTAAGAATACTAAAAACAGTAAGTTCATTTCGACATATATAATTCAGAAAAAGACCAGTGACATGCTAACAGATACAGACATAGTTAAGAAAATAATTAGAGTATGTGAGTATGCCAAGAATAACTGTTCTGATTGTTATTTTTGCAACTTCGGATAATCAATATACAGTTTTTTAAAAATTTTGTTTTAACGTATATGTGTATATGTGTTTTAGAAAAAAATATTTCAGGAAAATAGTTTTTGAACAGGCTATTTTACAGTCCACTAATGTAATAAAACCATTTTTCAGTCAATAAATACTTTAAAAATTATGTATTTTAATTATCTTAAGAATCCACTTTCATTCTCAAAAGTGAATTAGGAGAAAAAATTATATTGTCAACTCAGGCATAATCCACTGCTCATATCACTATTAGGATGACTTTCTAACCTTTTCCTATCACTTTAGTGACCTTGAAAGCCTATCTTCAACTATCTTGGGGAAAAAAAGCAATACAGAGAAATAGATATGGTCCTGGGCATATGACAGAGGAAAGATTTCAAAGAATCAGGGAAACGATGGACTGTTCAATAAATGGGTGAGATAACAGGCTTTTCATTTGGAAACACACATGCAAAATTATATGTATTACAATTTCATCTCTACCTCACATTCTATACAAAAATAAACACCAAATAGGTAGAAGGTCTAAATTTGAGGTGTAAAACTTTAAAACTACTACAAGAAAATCTTTATTCAGCAAAAATTCCTTAATGGGGATAGTCTCATCCATCAGAGGGCAGACAGCAGAAGCAAGAAGAACTACAATCCTGCAGCCTGTGGAACAAAAACCACATTCACAGAAAGATAGACAAGATGAAAAGGCAGAAGGCTATGTACCAGATGAAGGAACAAGATAAAACCCAAGAAAAACAACTAAATGAAGTGGAGATAGGCAAACTTCCAGAAAAAGAATTCAGAATAATGATAGTGAAGATGATCCAGGACCTCGGAAAAAGAATGGAGGCAAGGATGGAGAAGATGCAAGAAATGTTTAACAAAGACCTAGAAGAATTAAAGAACAAACAAACAGAGATGAACAATACAATAAGTGAAATGAAAACTACACTAGAAGGAATCAATAGCAGAATAAATGAGGCAGAAGAACGGATAAGTGACCTGGAAGACAGAATGGTGGAATTCACTGCTGCGGAACAGACTAAAGAAAAATGAATGAAAAGAAATGAAGACAGCTGAAGAGACTTCTGGGACAACATTAAACGCAACAACATTCACATTATAGGGGTCCCAGAAGGAGAAGAAGGAGAGAAAGGACCAGAGAAAATATTTGAAGAGATTATAGTCGAAAACTTCCCTAACATAGGAAAGGAAATAGCCACCCAAGACCAGAAAGCGCAGCAAGTCCCATATAGGATAAACTTAAGGAGAAACACACCGAGACACATAGTAACCAAATTGGCAAAAATTAAAGACAAAGAAAAATTATTGAAAGCAGCAAGGGAAAAATGACAAATAACATACAAGGGAACTCCCATAAGGTTAACAGCTGATTTCTCAGCAGAAACTCTCCAAGCCGGAAGGCACTGGCATGATATACTTAAAGTGATGAAAGGGAAGAACCTACAACCAAGATTACTCTACCCGGCAAGAATCTCATTCAGATTTGAAGAAGAAATCAAAAGCTTTATGGACAAGCAAAAGCTAAGAGAATTCAGCATCACCAAACCAGCTCTACAACAAATGCTAAAGGAACTTCTCTAAGTGGGAAACACAAGAGAAGAAAAGGACCTACAAAAACAAACCCAAAACAATTAAGAAAATGGACATAGGAACATACATATCAATAATTACCTTAAACGTGAATGGATTAAATGCTCCAACCAAAAGACACAGGCTTGCTGAATGGATACAAAAACAAGACCCATATATATGCTGTCTACAAGAGACCCACTTCAGACCTAGGCACACATACAGACTGAAAGTGAGGGGATGGAAAAAGATATTCCATACAAATGGAAATCAAAAGAAAGCTGAAGTAGCAATACTCATATCAGATACAATCGACTTTAAAATAAAGAATGTTACAAGAGACAAGGAAGGACACTACATAATGATCAAGGGATCAATCCAAGAAGAAGTTATAACAATTATAAATACATATGCACCCAACATAGGAGCACCTAAATACATAAGGCAGCTGCTAACAGCTATAAAAGAGGAAATTGACAGTAACATAATAATAATAGTGGGGGACTTTAACACCTCACTTACACCAATGGACAGATCATCTAAAATGAAAGTAAATAAGGAAACAGAAGCTTTAAATGACACAATAGACCAGATAGATTTAACTGATATTTATAG